>NC_044391.1:118526453-118593953 GCF_006542625.1 Nomascus leucogenys | reverse complement strand
TGGCTCTCGGAGTGGATGGGATGGACCTTGAAAAGAGGCCTTGGAGTATCTGGGCTTAGTAGCCAGCAGACAGACTACGTGGAAATCATGCAGAGGAGGAAGCCGTTTGTGTCCTTTTCTGCCTCCCAGCCCAGAGTTCTACATTTTTATTTTGTTTTTTCTTTATTTTATGGTACGAGGGAGAGCATGTTCTCTTTAATTTTAGATGGCAGAAGGATTCTGTCTGTTTATTCCACCGTTTTCCAACCAAGAGGCTTAGTGCTCTGGGATTCTAAGAGTCCAAGAAATTCTTTTTTTTTTTTTGAGACAGAGTTTTGCTCTTGTTGCCCAGGCTGGAGTGCAGTGGCGCGATCTTGGCTCACTGCAACCTCCGCCTCCCAGGTTCAGATGATTCTCCTGCCTCAGCCTCCTGAGTAGCTGATTATAGGCATGTGCCACCATGCCCGGCTGATTTTTGTATTTTTAGTAGAGATGGGGTTTCACCATGTTGGCCAGGCTGGTCTCAAACTCCTGACCTTGTGATCCGCCCACCTTGGCCTCCCAAAGTGCAAGAAATTCTTTTAGAAGGTAGACATCTTCTTCCAACCTCCAATTCCCAGTTACCTGGGAAGACTTGGGAGCATCTTTAATGATAAAAGCTTAAGACTTCCTGAAGAAGCTTGGCTGTTTCATCCACATTCCATTTCCCACAGAAGGTGGTCGGTACCTGTGCTCAGGGGAAGGCACGTTCCGAAGACCGTCAGAAGGGCAGTCCCTCATCAGCTACCTCTCTGAGCAAGACTTCGGCAGCTGTGCCGACCTGGAAAAGGTGGGAATCGGGGGCTCCTGAATAGCTCGTGAGTTGGGAGATTGGGTCTGAAGGTCTGTGGTGCCATTTGTTCTGATGAGGTTTTGGGGATCTAGCAGTGACATGGGGGTGGATTGCAGTAAAGATGAGTTCACAGTAAAGGGAAACTCAGCAAGTTCTGTTTCTGAGGAACTCTGCAGGGAGCACGTGCCCCTCACTGAGTCCCAAATATTAGCGATTTGATCTTAGAAGCCAACCTGGGCAGAGAAGCATCGAGTTTGTGTGTGTGTTTTTGTTTTTTTGAGACAAGAGTCTTGCTCTGTCACCTAAGCTGGAGTGCAGTGTCACGGTCATGGCTCACTACAGCCTCAAATTCCTGGGCTCGAGCAATCCTCCCGCCTCAGCCTCCCGAGTAGCTGGGACTACAAACACGCGCCACCACACCTGGCTATTTTTTAATTTTTTTTGTAGAGATGGGGGGGGTCTCCCTGTGTTGCCCAAGCTGGTCCTGAACTCCTGGGCTTGGCCTCCCAGAGTGCTGGGATTCACAGGTGTGAGCCGCTGCGTCTGGCAGCATTGTTTTTGCTGCATGATTGCGGTTCCCTTGACTCTGGCACCTTAGGTAAATACTGTTTCCAGAATCAAATTCTATCTTTTGTTCTAAGGCTCAGATAAGCAATAAATGACATCTGTGTAGCATTTTATAGACTACAAAGCACTTTTATCTTGAGACATAGCATTTACCTTAATATTTTGTGTACAGGTGTATGATTTTGGGAAAGAACCTGATTGAAATCCTGGGCCTCTTCTCTATCATATTTTTATGTAGAAATGAGACAGGAAGGGACAGGCTTGGCAAAGTAAGAGAGTGAAGAAAACCTAGAATAGGTTTTCCAGCCATCGGCTTTCCTCGTAGTAGAAATGTCCATTTCTCCAGGGTGTTCTTGGCGGCAACAGTTCCTATCTTGGAAACTCCCCTTTCCACATTATAATGAGTATGTCATTCAATACTTCTAACCCTTTGCCTGTTTGGTGCCCTCCTTCCCCCAGGAGAATGCCCACTTCAGCATCTCAGAGTCCTTAATTGCTGCCATCGAGCTAATGAAGTGCAACATGATGAGCCAGTGCCTAGAGGAGGAGGGCGTGGAAGAGGAAGACAGTGACAGAGAGATCCAGGAGCTGAAGCAGAAGATCCGCCTTCGGCGCCAGCAAATCCGCACCAAGAACCTGCTCCCCATGTACCAGGAGGCTGAGCACGGAAGTCAGTGGAGCCTGTGGACACTTCTGTTCCCACATTTTCCCAGCTTCAGCATAAGGCCTGGTGCCCAAACCAGTGGTTCCTTTGCTGTCAGAAAGATATTTCTATGTAGTCCTACTTTTTTTCTACCATACTAGGAATACTCATCCTAGAGTCTCTCCGTTTCCCACATCAGAAATACCTGCCTTCCAGGCCAGGCAGAGTGGCTCACGCCTGGAATCCCAGCACTTTGGGAGGCTGAGGCGGGTGGATCACTTGAGGCCAGGAGTTCGAGACCTGCCTGGCCAACATGGTGAAACCCCAGCTCTAAATATATATATGTATATGTATAAATAAAGGAATAGCTCCCTTCCAAAATAGCTTTCTGATATGAGGAGACCTAAGAACACTCCTCCCAGATTTGCTTCCCAGATAGTAGTACCTTCTATTTACTTGAAACTTTCTAAAGGGAAAGTTTCCATTTCTCTCTGTTGAGGTCATATCAGGTCCCTTTTATTGTGACACTGGAAGGACAAGAAGATCTCTTTCTGCCCTGTTTATTCATTTTTGTTTTTAAACATAACAGGCTTTCGGGTCACCTCCAGCAGCTCCCAGTTCAGCTCACGTGATTCGGCACAGCTCTCTGACTCTGGCTCTGCTGATGAGGTTGATGAATTTGAAATCCAAGGTAAGAAGTGACACTTTGTTACAAGGGAACTTTTATTCCGTTTCTTTCCATTTAGAATGATAAGCTGCAAAGTGTTTCTGAAGTAGAAGATCTCCATTATGGATTGTTGTTAGCTATTGTAAGGGACAGCCTTCTGCTAAAAACAAAACCCCTTCACAGTGTCAGTAGGGAAGAACACTGGAAGCAGGTGTTCCAGGTGGAGTGGCTGCTCGTTGATGTCACCCTGACGCGTCCTCCTCAGTGGTGTCTTTCTTTTGGGTTCCCACTCTGACCCCTCCTTTCAGCTTGTAGGGCTGGTCCATACCACTTGAAATTAGAATCCTATTCTCTTGGGTTCCATAACACAACTGAAATTGTTTCAGAGTGTTCAAAAGAGAAAAGGACAAAAAGAATCATTGGGGGCAGGGGGACAAAAAAGGAAAAAAATCAGGTTTACAAAGTAGAGCTTGAATTTCTGCCCTTGCGGTCGGTGCTCACTGCTCAGCACAGTCACAGACTGTTGGTGGTGGTGGTGGTGGTGGTGGTGGTGGTGGTGGAAGTATCAGCATAGAGGAACAGTGGGGTCCAGTCTGGGGAGGAGTTGTGTTAAATCAGGTTAATGTCCCATTCCTGCAAATCACAGATTTCTTCAAGTTGCCATCAGCAAAACAAACACACAAACAAAAAAACAGTTCAGGGACAAACGCTCTTCCTTCATGGGTGAAACCAAGAGTAGTTTCCTTACTGAAGTGAATGGTATCTATAATTCTCTGTTACAACATTATGTATGTAGACAGAGGTGAACTGTATCTATAATTCTCCATTATAACATAATGTGATGACAGACAGATCTTGTGTTACGAGAGGCTTTGATTTCCTGTTTACACAATCTGGAGAACCCATTCGCCTACACAGGCCTCCAGATGGAGGAACCACACGTTTCTTCCCATTCAGAAACTCCGTTTTTTCACACATTTTCCAGTATTCAGGAAGTCTTCCTTCTATGTTCTCCTTAATGTCTCTGATTTCTGTGTATGACAACAATAGATAGTCATTTAAAACTCCTGTTGTTCGTTTGTTTGGTTGGTTGTTTGTATGTGATTCTCCAACTCCTCTCCAATTCTCCATCAACTGGGTGACTTACAATTTAGCTCTGACACTAACTACCTGGAGTTAGCACGGATCCTGCAGCTACGGTCCTGTGAGAATTACTTCCGCTTCAGATGCCAGACACAGGTCACCAAGCTACCTGCCCTTCTGCTTGTAGGCTGACTACAAATTCAGAGATTCCCATGACCCCCTGCCCCCAGGTGGGATAATTTGCTTGAATGATGCCCAGAACTTGGGAAAGCTTACGATTGTAGCCTGTTGTAAAGAGTCCAAATGAGCAGCCACATGAAGAAGTACACGGGGACTAAGGAAGAGATCACGAGCACAGGAGCTCCTCCTGCCCCCTTGGTGTCTGGGGGCACCACCCTTCCAGGTGCATCGATGTGTTCGCCAACCAGGAAGCCTGGACATCTTTGTTCAAGTTTTTATTGAAGTTTCACTATATAGGCACCATTGATCAAGTCATCGGCCACTGGTGACTGGGCTCAGTCTTCAATCCCTCTCCCCTCCCTGGAGGTGATGGGGGAGTAAAAGCTCCAACCCTCTAATGATGTGGTTGGTTCTTTTGATAGCCCCCAATTGTGAAGCTGTCTATCTAGGGGCCTGCCAGGAGTCTCCTCATTAGCATAAACTCAGGTATGACTGAAAGGGGCATCTTTTGAATAATTTCTTGAATGATTCAAGAAATTCCAAGAATTTTAGGAATTCTCACCAGGAACTGGAGACAAAGACAAAATATCTATTTTCTGTTATACCATAGTCTGTGATTGACTTCATCTCCTAATTAAAAAAAAGAAAGAGGGTCTGACCTCGCTCCCAGCATCAGCAGTCAGAATTTCAGGAGGAGAATAATGAGGTAAATTCAGATCCGTCCACTTGACTACCACATGTTTCCTGCAGCAAAGCAGGGATCCGGGAAACTGCGCAGTCTGTAAGGAGCCTGCGGAGAGAGAGGCCCAAAGCACACTCCTGTTAGAAACGGTTGCTGCGGTTGTGGGCCCTGAGGAGATGTTCAATCAGCTAATTCTCTAGTCGATTCAGAACAGAAATCCTTAAAGGAAAAGACCTTAGGCCGGGGTTTTCCAACCCTTGGGCCAGATCATTCTTTGCTGTGAGGGATTGGGCTGTGGACTGTAAGATGTTTAGCATCATTCCTAGCCTCTACCTACTAGATGCCAGTGGTAACCCCTCCCCAGTATCGAGACAATCAGAAATGCCTCTGTCAGTGCCATAATCACCCGTGGCTGAGAACCACTGCCGTGGGAGATCCTCGAGGCTGGGCTTGGCGTAGGAAGTAGCAGTGACTCTCCTCCAAGCTAGAGTGAGCACCTACCCAAGGATGCAAGTTCCTAAACGCCATTTGGGAGCAAATGGCAAGTTTTGATTCCAGGAACATACGGTATAGAATACTAGTTTATTTCCTGCTGGAATACTAAGGGCCCCCTTTTATTATCATTATTACACAGATGGTAGCGAAGGATCTAACCTGACTCACATATCAAAGAACGGACTGTCAGTGTCACTGGCCTCGATGTTCTCAGGTAGCCTACCTTGCAAGCGTGGATGTGCTTGTAGATGCATGTGTGAGAATGTTGCACCAGCTTTCGTATATACTTAATCATGTGGTAACTGTCAAGGTTACGAGGACTGTAGGGGCTGGAGAACTAGTTGGAAGAAACTGGAGCTAAGCCAGAACCACAAGCCAGGAACAATTCAGATATTCACCGATTCTGCCTCATGTGACCCCAGCAATCTTCCTCATCAAGTTTGTCCTTGGTGATCCTTCCCTACGGTGATAAATTTAGATTTAGTGGCCATTGTGACTGATGGAGCTAGTGGACAGTTTAGAAAGGAACAGTTAGATGAAGAATTTTAGTTCAAACATATACCTAAGCTCCTGCCACACATTTAGACAGCGAAAGTAGGTAGAATGGTATGAAGCTTACTGTCTCTTTAGAACTTTGAATTTGCAGAGTCAACTTTTAGAAAGCCATCTCTTCTGGGTACTTTGTGTACAAGTAGGATTTACTGCTATAGATGTTTGTTCTTGCTTTGTGATCCAAACAAGTAGGTTTCCTGTAGGTGAGGTTAATTGAAAGAAAGTAGCAGTTTTCTACTCAGAATGGCTTTAAAACACAAAAACAACAACAAAACTCAGGACTTTTGTATTTTTTTTGAGACGGAGTTTCACTCTTTTTGCCCAGGCTGGAGTGCAATGGCGCAATCTCGGCTCACCGCAACCTCTGCCTTCCGGTTTCAAGCAATTCTCCTGCCTCAGCCTCCCAAGTAGCTGGGACTACAGGCAGCTGCCACCACACCCAGCTAATTTTTGTATTTTTAGTAAAGACAGGGTTTCACCATGTTGGCCAGGCTGGTCTCAAACTCGTGACCTCGTCATCTGCCCGCCTCGGCCTCCCAACGTGCTGGAATTACAGGAGTGAGCCACCACGCCAGGCCCAGAACTTTTTATTAAAACTGTTAATATTGTTGGGCATTAGAATTTGAAATAATTATGTAAGATTAGATCAAGATTTAGAGAAATAAAGACAAATATTACAGGAGCTGCCGTGTTCTCACTCATATGCGGGAGCTAAAAAAGTTGATCTCATGGAGGTAGAGAAGAGAGTGATAGTTACAGAGGCTGGGGAGGACGTGGGTTGGGGCGTAAAGAGAGGTTGGTTAGTGGGTTCAACCATACAGTCAGAAGGGATGAGTTCTAGTGTTCAGTAGCACAGTAGCGTGGCTGTAGTTGACATATTGTTATTTCAAAATTGCTAGAAGAGCTTCGAAGTATTCCCAACACAGAGAAATGATAACTGTTCGATCAATGGATATTCTAAATACCCTGATTTGACCATTACACATTGCATGCATGTATCAAAATATCACATGTGCCCTGTCAATATGTACAAATATTATGGTATCAACTTAATTTTTTTAAGATGAGAGAAATAAAAGTAATTAGATTCTTTTTTTTCCTACTCCTGAACGTCCGTCATTGATTCTAACGTGAGTCTTCCCTGCCTGAGGAGGAGTTGTCCCGACTCCCTTTCTAACTGGTTTCCGGTGTGTTTAGTCCCAGCCCTTTATGTGTTGAGTGTCAGCCGCTTCTCCCTCAGAGCACATGCAATCTGCTGTCACCACCAGGCAGGCCTTGATTTGGTCTTTCTAGCATGCTTCCTTTCCCCATTTGGGGGCTTTAAAATTTTTATACACATGACAGGTTTTACACTAAGAATGTGAAATGTTTTTCGATTAGAAAGCTGCTTTTTAGGCTGGGCGTAGTGACTGTTTATGTCGGTAATCCCAGCACGCTGGGAGGCTTGAGGTAGGAGGATTTCTTGAGGCCAAGAGTTGGAGACCAGCCTGGGAAACATAGTGAGACCCCATCTCTGCAAAAACATATTTTAGAATTAGCTGTGTGTGGTGGTGCGTGCCTGTAATCCCAGCACTCTGGAGGCTGAGGTGGGAGGATTGCTTGATCTGGGGAGGTCGAGGCTACAGTGAGCCATGATCATGCCACTGCACTTCATCCTGGGTGACAGAGCAAGACCCTGTCTCAAAAAAAAAAAAAAAGAATTCACCCACTTCAAGTGTATGGCTCAATGGTTTTTGGTACCAAGTTGTGCAGCCATCACTGTAATCCAGCCTGAAAACATTGTCACCGCCCCAGTAGTATCCCTTGTGTCAGTTTACGGTGAATTCCTGTCTCCACCCCCAGCCCCACTCAGCTGCTCGTCTTTCTGTCTCTGTAGATTTGCCTTTTCTGGACACTTTGTATAAATGGAATTATCCAATATGTGATGCATCATCTTTTGTGTCTTTCACGTCATCTACTTCTGCTGATGGTGTCTGCCAAGTTGGTTTGATATCTTTCATAAGCTCCCAATCTCAGACAGTCTTTTCAACTTCTTTGGATTTAGAGTTCTGTTGTTATTTTTTTTCCCCATCTCCATCTTCTTCTATTATAGCTGCATCAATTTTTCTTTATCTTCCTTTGTGGATTCTTCCTGAATTTTCATCTTCTGCATAGATGTATCTAGTCAGGGTCCGATCAGGAGACAGAAACTACACAGTAAATTGAATAGGGAAAGTTTAATATAAAGAATTATTTCTAGTATAATGTGGGAATCACGGAATGGGAAACTGGCTCATGAGGGGTAAAGAAGACTCTCAAGAGTGCACAGGAGAAGCCGCACATGGTGGCTCACGCCTGTCATCCCGGAATTTTGGGAGGCCGAGGTGGGCGGATCACCTGAGGTCAGGAGTTTGAGACCAGCCATGGCTCACGCCTGTCATCCCAGAACTTTGGGAGGCCAAGGCGGGTGGATCACCTGAGGTCAGGAGTTTGAGACCAGCCGTGGCTCACGCCTGTCATCCCGGAACTTTGGGAGGCCGAGGCGGGCGGATCGCCTGAGGTCAGGAGTTTGAGACCAGCCGTGGCTCACGCCTGTCATCCCGGAACTTTGGGAGGCCGAGGTGGGCGGATCACCTGAGGTCAGGAGTTTGAGAACAGCCTGGCCAACATGGTGAAACCCTGTCTCTGCTAAAAATACAAAAATTAGTCGGGTGTGGTGGCATGCACCTGTAATCCCAGCTACTCTGGAGGCTGAGGCAGGAGAATTGCTTGAACCTGGGAGGTAGAGGTTGCAATGAGCCGAGATCATGCCACTGCACTCCAGCCTGGGTGGCAAGAGTGAAACTTCGTCTCAAAAAAAAAAAAAAGGTGCATAGGAGGAGCAGATAGAGGAGCAGTCACTATCCCTGGGGCCAAGATGGAGCATCTGGGGTAGGAATAAATGTAAAGGAGTGATACATCCCCAAGGCTGAGATCCAGACATCCTGGCTTGCTGGATGGTGGGGTTCCCTGAAACACAGAGCTGCCCTGAGATGGTGCCAGGGGACGCTCTCCACGGGGAGGTGGCATGCCAACAGCTGTCGCTGGGAAACTGTTCTCTGGGGTGCTGAGGGAGGATGCCCATGGGAGATGCTATCTCAGAACCCAAGGGTACTGGTGAAAGCCCTCTGTGGGAAGGTGGTAGGCCAGTGGCACTCACTGTAAAGCTCTCCAGGGAAGCTCTCCCGGCAGGTGCCAAGGGAGCCGTTTATGAGGGCATCACTCGTGGCACTCTGCTGCAAAGCTGCCCAAGGCGTGCTTCCCCCGGAGTCAGCCTAGAGGAGCAACCAGAACCAGCCAGAGAAACCCCTTCTGCCTCCAGCACCCCTCCAGTGTCCTGTACTGCAAAACTTCATGTCATGCCAGCTGGCAAAGGAGAAATGTTTCTGTGTCCAGCTCCATTATTGCAGAGCAGGCAAAAACAAGGGCAGATTTGGAGTTGAAAGACAATAAATTGATAGCTGGCATAGTAGATAAAAAGGAACGTTCATGAGCTATACTTTCTGACAAGTTTCAAAATTATATCCAATTCAAGGTCAAGGTAATCAGTTCCTTCTCCCCCATCCCTTTTTTAATTACTTTTTTTCTCTTTATAAAACAAGAATACTTCGGGTTCTCTGTTTTGAAGTGTTTCCTTTTGAGTCAGCAATTACAGAAAATTTGTTGAAGTTGGATTCCTGGATACGCTGGGTATCACCTTATCTTCTAGAAAGAAAGCAGGGAGGAAACCAGCGTCAAACTGGCCAGTACATTCTGAAGTTGACTCTTCTTGTGACTCACTTACTTTGTTTAAAAATTTGCTAAGGTACCAAGGTTTTAACCAGCTCTTCTCTGATCGTTCAATATCAGTGTCTGGACACGCCGCAAATTCTTCTCCTTATAACTTGTCATTGTTTTTGTTGTTATTTGTTTTTATATTTTTAAACTTTTTTCAGTCAGTAATAATGGCCTTATTCTGTGAAGTTGGTGCAAAAGTAATGGCAAAAACTGCGATGACTCAACCTAATATCTGATGCATCAGAAGCACCTGAAATCAGTTCTCTTGCAAAACAATACTTGTTTTTGTACAAAAAAATCAATATAAAGTTTCAGAATTATGTTCAATTCCACTTGGACGCCGAGTGTCTCGGACCTCCTTAAGTGCTCTCACTTGGGACACATTGAATCCATCCAGATGGGCAGCTCCCCGTCTCTTCATTCCTCAGTTCTCTGGCTTAGACCTTGGTCTGCTTTTATCCAGATCTTCAGTGGGGCTTCACCCGCATCAACTTAGTGGTCTGCTTGAACTGACCAGAGAGTGATGAGGCTGCAGCGCAGGCCCAGGACCCACAGCGCTGCGTGGTGTCACGGCCCCTTTGATGAGTGTGCTTCTCCCCTGCACACCGGGGTCAGAGCCTTGCCTCCAAAGCTGGGCGGCCCCTCCCGACTCTTGGACACATTCGTGATTGCCTGGGAAGCCCCTGCATGGACCTCCGACCTCACTTTACCTCTAGTAAAAGGAAGAAACATGTTACAGTGTGACTCAGTTGTATTTTCTAAAGAGAGAATGATTTTTTCTCTCAAAGAAAAAAAAAGGTTTCTTCTCTGTGAGGATAAAGAACTGCTAAATAGTTTTATGAAGGCAATGGTTTCCTTAGAAACCATGAATTACCACCTGCCTGTTCTTTCTGGCATGTAGTATTTTCTTTAATAGCCTGGCACTAAAATAAGAAAATTGGTTAGCTCCTTATTCAGGGATAGCTAAGATTTTTTTTTCTTTTGTGTTACTCCCAAACAGGATGGAATTTGAAATAGCTGTTAATTGCTTTTAGCCAATTAATCATTTATTTAGAAAATGTTTTCTGAAAACCTTTATGTACAAAGCACTCTGAGGGCTCCTAGCGCAAGGCAAGACTTAGGTACAACCCAAGGCAGTGTAAGTGTTACCCAAATAAATGTCGCAAACCAAACATTCTATGAAGGTCTGGCCTACTGTTGCCTCTACTGTTTTTCTTTTCTCTACCAGCACTAACTAGCTAGAAATAAGACAACTAGCAGTGCACTGGGATCTGGATTTTGGTGGCACAGATTCCGCCAGAAAACATGGTATACTTGAACATCTTTGTTGTTAAATAGGCTGTGTTAATTACCAGCAAAAATGTGTTGATTTCTTGTCCTGTGCTTAGAGAACATATGAAAACCAACAGATTTTACTTCTGTTATCTTACTCATATATGTAGCTTTGAAGACGTAAGTTTGTCAACAATGTTATTTGAGTATATGCTTGTATATGAGCCCTGTGTTAAGTATTTTAGAGCCAAGGGAAGAATAAGACACAACCTTATTTCCTATTAGGGTGATTTTATAATCTAGTTGTCCAGACAAAAATCTGCATACAGAGGAAACATGAGGAACAGTAGAGCTGCTCACAGCCCAGTGCACAGAGATGCCGTACAGGATTCGTGTCCTCCTGAGTGCTCATGGTAGATTGGTCGTTGTGTAGGCTTAATTAGGAAAGAAAGGTCTTTTTCACTGGGCAGCGAAGGACGTGAGAGAGAGTATTTATCAGAACAGTCTTGTTTTCATGACCTGGATAGACTGTGTCTGCCTGGCTTGAACGTAACTGCTGTATTTCACATTCCCTCCATCAAAAGTATTTGGGGAGATGAGGTCTCTGGAGGTTCAGGCATATCGTTATTAGAAATCTTCTTCTAAATCCTTTGTCAGAAATAGGTTATGGAAAGTCTGCCACAGTTTCCTGTATGATTAGCCTCAGAGATCATGTTGACCATCTTTGTCAAAACGTGTTGGTAACCAGGCATCTCCAGAGAGCTGCAAAGCTGTAGAGAAGTTCCTTTTCCTCCATGAAGCTTTTCTAAGGATATAGAAGACTTCTAACATTCAGGGGCAAAATGGCAACAGTGATGACATGTTAGAGGCAAAATTGCAAACACTTCTAACATTCAGGGTAATGGCAACAGTGGTGGAATATTAGAAGCAAAGTTCCAATTTCACATACATTTCATGAGAACCTCTATGATCCCAGTTATGTGTTAGGCACTAAATGTTATATATATATATATATATATATATGCACCAGACAGAGTTACTGCCTAAGGGAGCTTACCATTTGAGAAAGGTTAAGATGTGGAGAACGAGGGAGAGATTTGAGTCCTTTGTTTTGTGTTTGTGCATATGAGGGGTTGTGTCCCTGTGTGCCTTAGGATGCTTGTCTTCTCATTCACTGTTTTGCACCAAAGCTGAGTTTGTCTTTCTGCCTGAGTTTGTAACACTTTGACCTTTTCAGTGCTATGCATAATGTTACTAATTCAGCCTGGTTTTGACTTGGATAGAGGAAATTATAACTTGTTTAGAGCTTCACCTGCTCCTTTCTCCTGCATAGAGTGTGGCACCTGGCTGTAACCCTGAGAGCTTAGCTGGGAGCACCTTGTAATAGATTCCAGGTTCCCTTACCCACCCCCTTTCCATTGCGCTCCCCTTATCTCTGGTTTCCATGTAGATGCTGACATCAGAAGGAACACAGCCTCAAGCAGCAAATCCTTTGTTTCCTCCCAGTCCTTGTGAGTACTTTTTTTTTTTTTTTTTTTTTTTTTTTAAAAAGGAAAGAACACTTTAGGATATGTAGAGAAACAAACCCAGTTCTTGGCGTATGGCTGGGCAAAGCCATCCAGATGTAAGAGGAGGCGAGGTTAAAGGGAGGGGCTTGCGATGGTGCCGAGCCCACGGGAAGAAGTGGAGGCAAAGCTGGAAGTGAGTTATTCCTTCTCTGCTGACTCTCATCATAACCAGAGGCCCCAGAAGGTCTCAAAAGAGAGCAGTGATGATGGTTTTTGGTTATGAAATCAAATTGAACAGATTCCACATCATAGACCCAACCAGGGGAAACAGTAGCTCATTTGGGAGGAAAAATCGCTTTTTAGTCCACAAAGCAATTTTACTCAGTTTGTTTTGTAAGCAGGCATTATAATCTCCATTTTGCTGTTAGAGGAGCTGAAGTTCAGAGAAAGGAAGTGACAGAGTCCTTCATTAGCAGTGCCGTCTGGTGGCAGGAAGTGGGGCTTGAACCGAAGTCTTAGGACCGTGAGACTGGTGGACTTTCACTGTCCCATGTGTGAGGGTGATGAGCAGGCCGGGGTGCTGCGGGTGTTCTTCCAGCCCAGAAGTTGCTGCGTGGGGGATGAGATCATGAAGGGAAGCCTCCCATCTGCCCATCCTTTCCCTGTGTTCAGCCGTCCTTGATTCTCCCCTTTCCAGCTCCCACTGCTTCCTGCACTCCACATCTGCTGAGGCGGTGGCCATGGGGCTCCTGAAGCAGTTTGAGGGGATGCAGCTTCCAGCCGCCTCGGAGCTGGAGTGGCTTGTCCCGGAGCATGACGCCCCTCAGAAGGTGGGTCCTTAGCTCTTCTTCCTACGCAGGGGCCGTCGTGAGCCTCTGTGACCTTGTTTTCCTTCGTCACACGTCCCTAGTCTGGAATGAGCCTGTGTGTTCCCCCCCTTACTCATGGAAGCCATTCATTACAATGTGTCAGGTGATAAGTGAACGAGCGAATGCTTGCTCGCCTTGTCAGAGCAGAGATGACGGCGCCTCGCAGTCCTTATTCACATGGCCGCTCGTCAGACTCAGTCACGTTTGGTGTGTGGCCACCTCGGAGACACTACACAAAAGTGAATCGTGTGGATTCTTTGCTCTGCAGTCGTCTTTAAGGCATGAAACACGCTGGCACAGCAAGGGTCCTGGCATGGGTGCAGCGACAGCATGAGCCGTGGGCCACTGCCCTGGTAGGCTGTTTCTGTTTGCTTCTTGGGACCCACAGCCCTCACTTCCAGTACCTTGGCACCTCCTGGTTGTTTCTGAGGACCAAGGTTCCCCGAAGCCCTTATCCTGTGACGTTCCTGAAATGTCTTTCACTCATTATGCTCTGTCATGGCCAAAAGGGTCCTGCATTTGTGTTTCCCAAGCCCGTCCGTGTGAGTTTACCCCAACTGTGTTTTTCTCCTGCCCATCCCTGACTCACTGCCCATCTCAACAGATGACAGGCAGCCCGCTGACATGAGCTTACCCCAACTGTGCCTTTCTCCTGCAGCTCCTGCCCATCCCTGACTCACTGCCCATCTCACCGGATGACGGGCAGCACGCTGACATCTACAAGCTGCGGATTCGTGTTCGTGGCAACTTGGAGTGGGCACCCCCCCGGCCTCAGATAATTTTTAATGTTCATCCAGCCCCAACGTGAGTGGCCAGTGTCTGTGCCCTTTGGAGCATAGATCCGTCCTCTTTGGGTTGTCAGGGTTTTCGTCTCACTCACTTGTCCCTGCCTCCAGCCGTCCTTCCTACACGGTTCTCTTCACATAAAGGCAGAGGAGAAGCGTTGTCCATTTGGTTCTTCGTTTCTTACTCGTAATTCCTGGAGCTGATTGGAAATGAGGCGGGTTTTGTTTTGCTGGCATTCCCCACCTGTCACCTTCCTCCCAGTAGTTTTGTGGGCTTGCTGGTTTTTCTTCTCTTTCTAAGATGGATGGATGCTTTTCTCTCCTATCATTCTCTCTCCTTTACCACGTCTCATTCCTCACATTTGTACAGAATGTGTGGTTCATTACTGGGCAGAGTCACTGCCTAGACCTAAATCCTATATGGAGTTAGCTCTCCCAATAGGTTCATTTTTGTCCAACTAAAACACAGGTGAATTCCCCTCTCTTCCAATACTTAACTGGAGCTGTAAGTGTGTGTGCTCAGTCCTTCACAATTCCAAGGCCTCACGCAGCTGCTCTATGCCAATGCCCTGTCCTTACCCTTCCTCAGGAGGAAAATTGCTGTGGCCAAGCAGAATTACCGCTGTGCAGGATGTGGCATCCGGACTGACCCTGGTGAGTGCCTTCCCTTCCCACCATGCTGCCTCCAGACGTTCTGTACCCTCCCCCACACATAGGGAGAGGTGGCGTGTCAAAGGCGGTAACAGGAGGTGGCGTGGCAGAAGTAGGGAAGGGGAAAGACAGGTTCGTAGTAGGCAAGAGTGCTGGCAATCAGAGGGAAATGATTTCTGGGAGCACATGGCCAGGATTGCATACTGTGGAAAGTTGGGTAGTTCCAGCTAGCTGGTAAGGCTGGATCTTACTGTCTCCGGCTGCTTTTATTTCCTCAGGGCCTCCAAGGTAGGACGTGACTCCAGGCTCCACTGTGTGGATTTCTGCAAGCTTTGGGGAACTCAGACAGAGATTGCTGGAGGCCATTGGCTGTCCCTCTCTGCCCTTTCAAGGGAACAGCAGAGCCGCCTTCCCAGCTTGTAGATGGGAAACTTACATCTGGCTTTCTGGCTTTCCGGTTTTTCCAGATTATATCAAGCGACTGCGGTACTGTGAGTACCTGGGCAAGTACTTCTGCCAGTGCTGCCACGAGAATGCCCAGATGGCCATCCCCAGCCGGGTTCTGCGCAAGTGGGACTTCAGCAAGTACTACGTCAGCAATTTCTCCAAGGACCTGCTCATTAAGATATGGAATGATCCTCTCTTCAACGTGCAGGACATCAACAGTGCCCTCTATAGGAAGGTCAAGCTGCTCAATCAAGTCCGGGTAAGACCTCGGAAAAGGCCACGTTAGAGTCTTGCCCTTCTCCTCCCCTCGTCTCCTCCCCCGTCCCCTCCCCTCGTCCCTCCCCCATCCCTTCCCCTCGTCTGTGGGCGGCAAGCCACCCAGGCACCGAGGCAAGAGACTGAGGACACGAGCTGTTCCAGTATAATAAAATATAAAACAGGAATAGTCATACCAGATATAGATCTTAGATATGATTATATATGAATCATTAGTTGGTAGTAATTACTCTTTATCCTAATAATAATCCCTGCTCTATAATCATAACCTAGGAAAAACCAGGCCATACAGAGATAGGAGCTGAGGGGACATAGTGAGGTGTGACCAGAAGACAGGAGTGCGAGCCTTCTGTTATGCCTGGACAGGGCCACCAGAGGGCTCCTTGGTCTAGCGGTGACGCCAGCATCTGGGAAGATGCCCGTTGCCAGGCGGACCATGGTCTAGCAGTAGCAAAAGGTGTCAAGGAACAACACCCGCTACTTAGCAGACCGGGAAAGGGAGTCTCCTTTTCCCCGGGGGAGTTTAGAGAAGACTCTGCTCCTCCACCTCTTGTGGAGGGCCTGACACCAGTCAGGCTTTCCCACAGTTATCCGGAGGCCTGACCGTCTCCCTGTGATGCTGTGCTTCGGTGGTCACGCTCCTAGTCCACCTTCATGTTCCATCCTGTACACCTGGCCCTGCCTTCTAGATAGCACTAGTAAATTAGTGAAAGTACTAATAGTCTCTGATATGTAGAAATAATGGCGTAAGCTGTCTCTTTGTCTTCTCTCTCTCTGCCTCGGCTGCCAGGCAGGGAAGGGCCCCCTGTCCAGTGGACACATGACCCACGTGACCTTACCTATCATTGGAGAAGACTCACATTCTTTACCCTGCCCCTTTTGCTTTGTATACAATAAACAACAGCGAAGCCAGACATTCGGGGCCACTAACGGTCTCCGCGCATTGGTGGTAGTGGTCCCCCGGGCCCAGCTGCCTTTTCTTTTATCTCTTTGTCTTGTGTCTTTATTTCTACACTCTCTCATTGCCGCACACAGGGAGAGACCCACCAACCCTGTGGGGCTGGTCCCTACACTCGTCCCTCCCCCGTCTCCTCCCCCGCCACCGCCCGGTCCCCTCCTCATGTCCCCTCCCCCGTCCCCTCCCCGCATCCCTGCCCCGTCTCCTCCACCCCCACCCCCGTCCCCTCCTCTTGTCCCCTCCCCCCATCCCCTCCCCTCATCTCCTCCCCTTTTCCCCTCCCTTGGTTGTATAGGGCTTCCCACAATTACCACACTTCTTTTTATCGCAGTGTCAAAGCTGTAACCGTCTCTCCATTCATGCCCTCACTATGTACTTCCTTAATCTCTTCCCATTTCCCAGGTTATCTGTCTAGTTGGAGCCTCAAACGTGGCAATGACAGCTAGGAAGCTGTAGATAGCACTCGAGGGCAAAAGCAGAATTTCTTCCTTCACTGAAAACATTAATGAATGAGGAATCGGGTATCGAGTGAGAAATTGGAGCTGAAAACATTAGTGAATGAATGAGGAATCGGGTATCAAGTGAGAAATTGGAGCTGAAAACATTAGTGAATGAATGAGGAATCGGGTATCAAGTGAGAAATTGGAGCTGAAAACATTAGTGAATGAATGAGGAATCGGGTATCAAGTGAGAAATTGGAGCTGAAAACATTAGTGAATGAATGAGGAATCGGGTATCAAGTGAGAAATTGGAACTGAATAAGTTAGTGAATGAATGAGGAATCGGATATCAAATGAGAAATTGGAATTTCGGAGCACTCCTCTGCCCAGACTGCTTATGTGACTCGGGCAGACAGACCTGGCGGAGGGGCCTTCCCTGACTAGAGGGCACTCTGAAGCCAGTTGTCAGAGCGAGTTAGAGCGAGTTAGAGCATAGGATAGTCTGAAGCCGGTTGTCAGTTAGAGCATAGGACGATCTGAAGCCAGTTGTCCCATTAGAGCGTAGGACAGTCTGAAGCCAGTTGTCAGAGCGTAGGACAGCCTGAAGCCGGTTGTCAGTTAGAGCGTAGGACAGTCTGCTCTGGCTGCAGCATGCGAGGCTTCTAGACCCCCAGGGTTTAAAGGCCCTGGGCTTCCCACACTGGATTCCTCTTCTCACATCTTTCTCCCACTCCTGCCCCCACCTCTTTCTTTTCAGCTGCTGCGGGTCCAGCTGTGTCACATGAAGAACATGTTCAAGACCTGCCGACTGGCCAAGGAGTAAGTCCTGTGTGGAGCCAGAGCCCTCTGGCCACGTTGCTGTCTCCGAAAGGGACGCATCCCAGCGCTTGGCTCTTGTTATGTAACGAAGGAGAGTAGAGAGATTTTGCAGAAATGTGAAGCGGTAAACAAGAGGCCACGGCAGTAACTGTATCTGTGTCCTTCTCTCTGGAAGGGGATCTGTGGTCATTCCACCCAGGGCAGGCCACCGCTCTTCGCAGGCTGGGTCTCACGTGGACCACTCTGCAGGAGTCTATAAATAAGTCACTTCTGCCATCCAGACACCTACTAGTGTGGAACGGCTGGGGCGGCCTGGAACCCTGGGCTGGCTGATGGTTGCCCACCCTCATTACTTTCTGCAGTTTCTGGATAGGGATCCTTCTACTACGATGTGGCACACGGACTGTTCATTCCCTCCCCTGCCTCCTGTCACTCCCTGTAGGCTTCTGGATTCCTTTGACACAGTCCCCGGCCACCTGACAGAGGACCTCCACCTGTACTCACTGAATGACCTGACTGCGACCAGGAAGGGGGAGCTGGGGCCCCGGCTTGCTGAGCTCACCAGGGCAGGGGCTGCCCATGTGGAGAGATGCATGGTGAGAAAGTCTCACTGTAGCATGCAGCTGAGCCCTTGCTTTTAGGGATACAGGGAGCGAGGTGGACCTGGGGTTCTTGCCACTTAGCTGGAGGAAGTTGAAATGGCCAGTCAGCACTGGGAGAGGAACTGGAAAGGGCTGCTGTTCCTTAGCCTGGAGAGCAGCCAAATCCTCCCGATCTAAAAACCTCGAGTGAGGGGAGGAGCTGGTGCTCCTGTGGCCCTGGGTGGCTCTGGGCAAGACTGGGTAGACTTTCACTCAAGAATTGTTGGCCGGACGTGGTGACTCAGGCCTCTCATCCCAGCACTTCGGGAGGCCGAGGTGGGCGGGTCACCTGAGGTCAGGAGATCAAGACCAGCCTGACCAACATGATGAAACCCCATCTCTACTAAAATAGAGAAAGTAGCTGGGTGCGGTGGCGGGTGCCTATAATCCCAGCTACTCAGGAGGCTGAGGCAGGAGAATTGCTTGAACCTGGGAGGCGGAGGTTGCAGTGAGCCAAGATCACGCCACTGCACTCCAGCCTGAGCGACAAGAGTGGAAAAAAAAAAAGGCAGTTGTCATGATGTGAGAGGAGAACTCTGGACTGGAGTCTGGAGAGGGAGTCCACCCTCGGCCGTCGTTTGTTGTTCTCAGTCATTATGACCAAAATAAATACTTGTCCCCTCTGAGGCCTCAATTTTCTTGGCTCTAAGATGAAGAGAATAATTTACTTTCTTCTCAGTATTTCTGAGGGTTGATGAGGTAATTTGTCTGACAGCGTTTTGTGTACTTTATGTATTCCTCAAACGCACGTCGTTATTGTCGTCATCTACTCGACATGTTGAAAATGCAGAAATCACACTTTTAGAACTTCCTGTCTTAGCCTGTGCCCAGTTATGTTCCTGTGACAGTCCCAGAATTAGAGCTGGGCATAGGTAGGAAACCCTGTGTGTCTGGGAGGAACTGGAAATCCTTCACTACAACCTGACTCCAGGCTGGGAGCTGTATTTGAGGAACAGCCTTGTCTCCACATTTTATCTTAATTGGTTGTGGTTCCTATTCTGAAATAAAATCACGACCCAGATGGGACTGTCGGCTTAGGAAGCCCTTTGTGGTGCCATTTCCGCCTCCTCTCTTCATGGAGAACCACGCTGGGGGTCGGAGCTTCTCCAGCTGGTGCCTGTCTCATCTCTTGCCTAAAGCTTTGTCTAACGCTGCCCAGCCCTGGCCCTAGTTTAGCTTTCATGCTTCTGAGTCCAGCCCAGGCCTCCTCCCTGTGGGCAGCAGAACCCTGTAGACCACTCCCCTCCTCGGTGTTCACCCTCCCTTGCCAGTTCCTGATGTGCCACTCCTCATTTTGTCATCTGTGTTTTTCCTCCCCAGCTCTGCCAAGCCAAGGGCTTCATCTGTGAGTTCTGTCAGAATGAGGATGACATCATCTTTCCCTTTGAGCTCCAGAAGTGCCGGACCTGTGAAGGTGAGGGCAGGTGCAGGCATCAGGCAAGTGAGCCTGAACACAGGGCTCCTTGATTCCCCGGAGCCACCCCTGTTAGCAAGGGTTCGGTGCCACTCAGCACCTCGCAGGGCCTCCCCACGGGACACCACGCCTTGGTGGTGAGAAGGGGCTGTGGCAGCAACTGACCTCTAGCTGGAGATAATGCAAATTGTTTTCTTCTCTCTCCCACCTTCCCAACCTGAGTAGAGTGTAAAGCATGTTACCATAAAGCCTGCTTCAAGTCTGGAAGCTGTCCGCGCTGCGAGCGGCTGCAGGCCCGGCGGGAGGCACTGGCCAGGCAGAACCTGGAGTCTTACCTGTCGGACTACGAGGAGGAGCCCGCGGAAGCGCTGGCCCTGGAGGCTGCCGTCCTGGAGGCCACCTGAAGAAAGCACGTGAAGCCTCCCTCTGGGCCGGGGTCACACCTGTTGCAGAACTGAGCCACTCTTTGAAGGACTTGCCCCACCTGGGGCTTCTTTTTTTTTTTTTAATTATCATCATCTTTTTTTTTCTTTAGTGACTTGTCTGACGTCCGTGTGCAGTCAGCCGTCGGTAGGTTGATGGGTCCAGTCTGTGATGACAGATAATTTGTAAGCACCAGGTGTTTTCATCAGAACCGACGTGCGGGTCCTACAGTGAAGCTTCTAGTGCCTCTGTCAGTGGCAGAGACAGCAAGACCAAGTTCTTCCAGCGTCTGTGGCCTTCTCCTCTAGGTTTCACCTGCGCGTCAGGTATCATTTCCAATTTTCCTTTGTTTCCGTTCTGGAGCTTCTGAGCCAGGCCTTTCTCAGCCACCTCTCCTCCTGCTGCTGAAACGGGGATGGCGTTTTCCCTCCCCTGTCCTGGACTGGGGTCAGACTGTGCCCCGAGGAGAAGCAGCAGAGAATGGGACTACGTCGTGGGCATTTTGTCCACTTCTTTGGGTATTTTGGGGGCCACAGAACAATCATGACTATCCTAGACTCCTCAGAGACCTCAGAGGCAGCCGTGAAGGTCCCTGTGTTGCTGGGATTTCCTGTTTGAAATATTTGAAGCATCGATGATGCCACAAGCTGACTTTCTTCGTCTACCCTGGTGAGCTTGAAGCAAAGAACAGAACTGATGCTCAGGCCAGGCTCATCTGTAGCCTTACGCCGCAAGCACACGTGAGGCGACAGCTCTGTCACTGAAGGAGCGCTTACTCAGAGGAGCTGTCGGCCCCCTCTTAGGTGTTAAGGTCTCTTTTAGTTAACCTGGCTTTTTGGTGCAGGTGTGATCTTTGAAGCTCAGGCAGGTCCCTGATGCCATCCTAAGGTGAGGACAGGAACCTCACCCACCATCTTCTTAGCGTGTCCCTGATGACTCTGTCCTCTGTTAGATGGTCACTGTGGTTCTGAGTAAAAGTGCAACCCAACTCCGTTCTCTCTCCCCTTCCTGCAGCAGAGCTGGGTCCTTCCCTGGTGGCTGAGTCTCTCTTGCCTTAGCTTCTTTGGTCAAAGTTGGAGAAAAGCTTCCTGCTATTAGTGCTGTTACAGAACTTGACAGTTTGTGGATGTGAGTGTGAATGTTCCTGTGTTCTTGGGATAACAAGAGCCTTTATGCTAATTATGCACTTAACTCTGTGTAGGCTGGTAATGTTTATCTGTTCATTTGATAATGCTGATTTTAGTGTGCTGCCCTCCTCCCGCCCATTAATGTGTGTGTTGGTGGTGAAGTCCTTCTGATAATGCTGATTTTGGTGTGCTGCCTCCCCCTGTTAATGTGTGTGTTGATGGTGAAGTCCTTCTGATAATGCTGATTTTGGTGTGCTGCCTCCCCCTGTTAATGTGTGTGTTGATGGTGAAGTCCTTCTGATAATGCTGATTTTGGTGTGCTGCCTCCCCCTGTTAATGTGTGTGTTGATGGCAAAGTCCTTTTGATAATGCTGATTTTGGTGTGCTGCCTCCCCCTATTAATGTATTTGTTGACAGTGAAGTCCTTTTGATAATGCTGATTTTGGTGTGCTGCCTCCCCCTATTAATGTATTTGTTGACAGTGAAGTCCTTTTGATAATGCTGATTTTGGTGTGCTGCCTCCCCCTATTAATGTATTTGTTGACAGTGAAGTCCTTTTGATAATGCTGATTTTGGTGTGCTGCCTCCCCCTATTAATGTATTTGTTGACAGTGAAGTCCTTTTGATAATGCTGATTTTGGTGTGTTGCCTCCCCCTGTTAATGTGTGTGTTGATGGTGAAGTCCCTGGGTGGGGCCATGTGTGTGTGTGTGATGTTCCTTAAGTTGATGCAGCTTCTAACCTCTGTGAAAACACTGGTCAGAGTGGCTTCTCCAAGAGCTGGCAGCTCTGTGAACTAAAGCCTGCATCATTTTTGTTCTGGGATTGAATTCTGCCCATGGGCCTGTCTTCCCATAGTTGCTTGCTGGTAGGAAAGAAATGGGCGTGGGCGCTGCGCCTGGAAGCTGAACAGAAAGTTGCCTGTGGTTGGTGGCAGCTGATGAGAGCTTGAGCTGGCGGTAAGAAGGAATCTCCCAGGAAGTGGGAGAGGCATTAAGGTGATGGCCAGGGCTGAGGCTCCACCAACACGAGAGGGAACATGTAGGAACTGGCCCCTGCCCTTGATTCCTCTGCCTCAAAGTTGGGATCTGAAAGCCACATAGGGCTAGAAGACCCTGAGGCTGTTCTCCCTTCTGTTCATAGTGAGACTCAAAAAGCCAAGTCCCAGAAGTTCTGCAGGGCTGTGACTAGAAGTGCCCAGGTCCTTCAGGGAGCTTTAAGAATGACCCCACAGAACTCAAGTTTCACTAGGGGTTAGGTCCCAGATTCAGACCCAGGGGCTTATAAAAATGGTGAGCTCTACTTCCAGTTTTGGTTTAAATTACACATCCAGGCCAGGCACGGTGGCTCACGCCTGTAATCCCAGCACTTTCAGAGGCCGAGGCGGGCGGATCATGAGGTCAGGAGATCGAGACCAGCCTGGCCAATGTGGTGAAACCCCGTCTCTTCCAAAAATACAATAATTAGCCAGGCATGGTGGTACACGCCTGTAATCCCAGCTACTTGGGAGGCTGAGGCAGGAAAATCGCTTGAACCTGGGAGGCAGAGGTTGCAGTGAGCTGAGATTGCACCACTGCACTCCAGCCTGGGCGACAGAGCGAGACTCCGTCTCAAAACAAAAAACAAAAAGGTGACACATCCAGCTCTTTCTCCAGGTCGTTGCGCTGGAGAAGAGATGTGCTGTGTTGTCCTGCCCGTTTCACATCAGCATGGGATCAAAGGATGACAATGCTGACAGCTTCTGAAGCCAAACCCAACAGTCTCATAGGCTCCTCACTTGTCACTTACTTTTCTCCATCTCCCTCAACCGCACCCCATCCCTTTAGATTGTGCGTCTGTTTTAGTGACTCTGACACGATGCTGTCATCACCGTCCAAATACCCAGTTATTTATTTATTCAAGAGTGGGGAAGCGGGTAGAGGATGGGATGTTTTGGAAGCACTTTGCAACTTACCACTATCTGAAAATCCCCTGCTGTTGCGGGGAGAAGCTTTGAATGCACTGAAGAGAATTCCTTGTACATGAAGGCGGGTGGTAGAGTGTTCTTTCTGTAAGTAAAGGGAACGAAAAAAACATAGTTTGCTTACCAGGTGGAGACAAGATTCAAGACATAGCAGAAGAGTGGAAGACGAATATTTTCCACTTAAATGAGGCTGTTTTTGACGTTCTCTGCCAAGGATTTAGAGCTTTCGTTGAATTAACATAAAAGGAGCGCGGGTCTCAGTAGAGATGTTCTGTGTGTGCAGCCCGTGCTCTGAACTGGTTTCCACCTGCCGTGGTTCTTGCACAGCCTGGCAGTTCATTGTCATCTTTAATAAACTAAGGAAATGAAATTCTGTCTTTTGTCAGCCTGCCTTGACTGTCAAGAAATGGCATTGTGTCCACTGTAAAGCAGGTGTATCTGAACATTGAGAAGGTTTCTATGTTATAATGTAAAGCAAACTGGACCACACACATCAAGGAAAGTGAGGTGGAGTGGCTGTGTCACTAACTTGCCATGAGACCTCGAGCGAACCACTTCACTTCTCTGGATTTCTGGTTCATGGGACGTGTGCCCCCTGCCCATACCCTTGGTGTAACTGTCACTGAAAATGAGGTGTCTTCCTCTCTGCAACATCTGACTTGCCTTAGATGCTTCAGTTCCCACTTCTGTGAGCATCTAGCATCTTTCTCTTCTGCTCCTGGTCCACTGGGGCTCCAGCTCTACCCTGCAACTCTCTGAACATTTCCCCTTAATGTCCCCTTGTCATCTCCAACCAGTGTGTCTAAAACCAGCATAAATATCATCTTCCCATGTCATCTCCAACCAGTGTGTCTAAAACCAGCATTAATACCGTCTTTCCCGTGTCATCTCCAACCAGTGTGTCTAAAACCAACATAAATACCATATTTCCCATCTCATCTCCAACCAGTGTGTCTAAAACCAACATAAATACCATATTTCCCATCTCATCTCCAACCAGTGTGGCTAAAACCAGCATAAATACCGTTATTTCCCATGTCATCTCCAAGCCGTGTGTCTAAAACCAGCATAAATACGTGTCATTCCCATGTCATCTCCAACCAGTGTGTCTAAAACCAGCATAAATACCATATTTCCCATCTCATCTCCAACCAGTGTGGCTAAAACCAACATAAATATCATTTTCCCATCTCATCTCCAACCAGTGTGGCTAAAACCAGCATAAATACCGTCTTTCCCATCTCATCTCCAACCAGTGTGGCTAAAACCAGCATAAATACGTGTCATTCCATGTCATCTCCAACCAGTGTGTCTAAAACGAGCATAAATACCATTATTTCCCCTGTCATCTCCAAGCCGTGTGTCTAAAACCAGCATAAATATCATTTTCCCTTGTCATCTCCAACCAGTGTGTCTAAAACCAGCATAAATACCGTATTTCCCAAAACCTAACCATTAGTCACCCAAGTTTGAAAATTAATTGTCTTCAACTTCCTTGGTAAGTGGCACACTCAGCTCATCATGCATTGTCTCCTTCCTACTCCCTGTCAAGTTCTGTTGATGTTTTCCTCTAAAATAAATCTCTCATTACTTTTCTGCCAGTAGCACACAAATTCAGCTGTTCTTGATCATATATTATTTTCCTCCCTGCTCCTCAGTGGAACAATGACCAGAAGCATCTTGTGGGATGAGGGGCCGGGCGCGGTGGCTCACGACTGTCATCCAGCATTTTGAGGGACCAGGCGTAGTGGTTCTCAGAGTCATCCGGTACTTTGAGAGACCAAGGCAGGCTGATCACCTGAGATCAGGAATTCAAGACCAGCCTGGCTAACACGACAAAACCTCATCTCTACAAAAATATAAAAATTAGCCAAGCATAGTGGCATGTGCCTGTAATCCCAGCTACTCGGGAGGCTGAATCATGAGAATCGCTTGAACCTGGAAGGCGAGGGCTGCAGTGAGCCGAGGTTGCTCCACTGCACTCCAGCCTGGATGAAGAGCAAGACCCTGTCTCAAAAAAAAAAAAAAAAAAAGCACCAGCGCACTGTAGCATGGGGGCGGGACTGTGACCACCTCTACCTCCCCTCTTAGTGCTCACCAAGTCTCTGCAGTGGTGAGCGTGTCGTCTCCTGTCTTCTCCCCCAGCTGCTTTGTCTGCAACTGCTCCTGTTGTGTTTGTCCAGCAGTCATCATCACAGGACACACATCCCAAATGTTCTTCAGTCACTTTATTATTAAACTGCCAGCTCTTTCCTTGCCAGGGACTAAACCAGGAGATAAGATGATATTTATATGCTGTAAACACACCCTGCATATTTAAGAATCTTCATATTTACAATTTAAACTGAGAGGAGAATGAAAAAGCCATGTGAAAGACTGCTGAAGTTGATAAAATGTTCAAATGTTTTTCAACTAGAGATAGGAAAATAGCTTACAGTACAAAACCTTCACTTTGTTCTAAGGCCCTTTGTTCATTGTTACAAACTGGTGTAGTTCACAGGAAGCCAAAGCTTGATTTCCAGTAAGTTCCCAAACTTCTGTTCCCAACATTTAACTTGGATTTTAGATGATCATATTCCAAAATTGGAAAGACTGTTGAAGAGGAAAACAAGGACCGTTGATTCACAATGGCAGCCCAGCATTTTTTTATTCATTCAGTCATCCGTCAATCCCAAACATCTATAGATGCTTCTGTGTTCCAGACACCATGCCAGAGCTGAGAGTACAAAGAATCACAGACTATTGTTTAAAGATGTTTACTGCAGCATAATTTATGAGTAAAAAGTTAATGGAAAATAAAAAAATTGATGCAACCATCAAAACTACAGTTATAAAAATTATGATAGTAAGCTGTGCACGGTGGCTCATTGTCTGTAATCCTAGCACTTTGGGAGGCCGAGGCGGGCGGATCACGAGGTCAAGAAATTGAGACCATCCTGGCCAACATGATGAAACCTTGTCTCTACTAAAAATACAAAAATTAGCTGGGTGCGGTGGGCGCCTGTAATCCCAGCTACTCGGGAGGTTGAGACAGGAGAATTGCTTGAACCTGGGAGGCGGAGGTTTCAGTGAGCTGAGATCACGCCACTGCACTCCACCCTGGGTGACAGAACAAGACTGTCTCCAACAAAAAAATAAATTATGATAGTAACATGGGGAAAAAGTCTTGTAACACAATGTTATGTGAGAAAAAGTTAGAAAAAGTGTATGTCAAATATATATTTATTAGTCCATACTTACATAAATAAATGACCGAATTAATAAATTCTCACAGAAGAATTCTAAACAAAATACGTAAATTCTCCCAGGAGGTGGAGTTTAATTCCTTCTCCCACTGAGGGTGGACTGGAATTAGTGATTCACTTTTTTTAATAAAAGGATATAGAAAGAGGAAAATAGCAACTTTACAGTAGAGAGAGCTAACACGACCTTAACCAAGTAATCAAGGTTGACATCTCCAAAGATGTCATTGGATGTCATGTACCTACTGATACAATGAAAGGGGTACATCTTCCCTGACATTCTTTCAGAAACCCATAACCTCAGTCTAATCATGAGAAAAACAACAGACAACATAAACACAGGAGCAAAATTCGAGGAACTTTCTACAAAAGACTTGACCAGACTCAAAATTGCCAAGGTCATGAAAACAAGGAAAGAGAGATGCCGTCACAGACGAGAGGAGACTAAGCAGATAACGATGACTGAATGCCATGTGGGATCCTGGGTGGGATCCCGAAATGGAGAAAAGACATTAGTGAAAAAACTGGCAAAATCTGAATACAGTTTGGAGTTTAGTTAAAAGTAACGTACCAGTGTTGGTTCCTTAGTTTTGGGAAACGTCCAGTACTGCAGTAATATAAGACGGCAACATTAGGGAGAACCGAAATCGAGTGAGGGCTATGTGACAAATTTGTACTATCTTTGCAGCTTTACTGCAGGTCTAAAATTATTCCAGATTAAGAAGTTTGCATATATAAAAAGCATATGTACATCATAATTACAGTTATGCAAAAATACGGTTAGAAAAAATACATAAGGAAAAATACATAAAAATAAGTGTGGTTCTGTTAGAATGGTGGGATTGTGGAGTATTTTTTCCTCTTATCTGCTTACTAAATTAGCTGTAAATGAGTCATTTTCCATAAATTAAAGAGTTAATTTTAGAGGTGTTTTGAGAAAAAAATTCTTTTCCTTGAAATACAGAGGGAATGTACAAAAGTATATCCGTATTGAAGGGTAGTCAAGACAAAGACTGCTTTAAAATACCCCTGAGACATCCTTCTGCACAAGATAAGCTGGCCCGTGTTGATCCAGAAAATACCCCTTGCTCCTCCCTTTCTGATCCCCTCAGCCTCACCCCAGTTCTGCTGCAAATGGGGGCCTCTGTCAGCCCCGCTGCCCTGACCGCACACGGGGAGAAGGCACCTAAGGATTTCTATAACGTAGGGTTCTCAGCATTACCTTAGTCCTGGAGGAAGTGTGGTTTCCAAGGTAGGCTCATACTCATCAGGGTCTCCGGGAAGGCTGGGGCAGGAGTGACAGTAGGAGGCAGAGAGCTCATAGGACTCAGGAAAAGCCTTCTTGAAGTCAGGTTTTAGAGTGGAAGGTTCAGGCAATGGCCACCTGAACACTTGCAGAAGGTTCCCGGACTGTAACTATTCCAAACACTACAAACAGCACTAATGGACTGGCCTGGAGGTCCTGCCATAAGCACCTGTAAGCAGAGTCACTCCTTCAGTAGCATGTACTGGCCCTGGCCACCCTTCTTCAAACCCAAGTACAAGTAAAGTCTTACAACTGAAAAGGCAGAGGTGGCCAGCCAAACAGAAATATTTCCCTAGCCTGTATTCTTTCCACAGTGTGCTCAGTCAGCTCACGAGTCTCAGAGAACAGAGTAAGCCCTCTCTTTACTCCTTAGATAGCATTTTTCCCCAGAAACACTTTATCAGAAACTTTTTTTTTTTTTTTTTTGAAACGCAGTCTCGCTCTGTCACCCAGGCTGGAGTGCAGTGGAGCAATCTTGGTTCACTGCAGCCTCCGCCTCCCGGGTTCAAGCGATTCTTCTGCCCCACGTTCCTGAGTAGCTGGGACCACAGGTGCACGCCATCACACCCGGCTAATTTTTGTATTTTTAGTAGAGACGGGATTTCACCATGTTGGCCAGGATGGTCTCGAACGCCTTACCTCTGGTGATCCACCCGCCTCAGCCTCCCGAAGTGCTGGGATTACAGGCGTGAGCCACTGTGTCTGGCCAACAATTGTTTTTTTAAAACCTATCCCCAAGGGTTGGGCATATGGATGAAGCTGGATTGTCTGAATTCATTCCCTAGAATTTGGACCTTGAGGAAATAAGACAGTGAGCGAAAAGATGGGCTGGCACTTGCTTGTTCCAGTATGGTGATGAGACTGTCACTCCAGCCTCCTGGACCCTGGGTGTGTGGCCTGGCCTGGAGAAGGTGCTGGGGGGTGTTGAGGCCTGGCCTGGGGAAGGTGCTAGGGGGTGTTGAGGCCTGGCCTGGCCTGGGGAAGGTGCTGGGGGGTGTTGAGGCCTGGCCTGGGGGAGGTGCTGGGGGGTGTTGAGGCCTGGCCTGGGGAAGGTGCTGGGGGGTGTTGAGGCCTGGCCTGGGGGAGGTGCTGGGGAGTGTTGAGGCCTGGCCTGGGGAAGGTGCTGGGGGGTGCTGAGGCCTGGCCTGGGGAAGGTGCTGGGGGTGTTGAGGCCTGGCCTGGCCTGGGGGAGGTGCTGGGGAGTGTTGAGGCCTGGCCTGGGGAAGGTGCTGGGGGGTGTTGAGGCCTGGCCTGGGGAAGGTGCTGGGGGGTGTTGAGGCCTGGCCTGGGGAGGTGCTGGGGGGTGTTGAGGCCTGGCCTGGCCTGGGGGAGGTGCTGGGGGTGTTGAGGCCTGGCCTGGCCTGGGGGAGGTGCTGGGGGGTGTTGAGGCCTGGCCTGGCCTGGGGGAGGTGCTGGGGGTGTTGAGGCCTGGCCTGGCCTGGGGGAGGTGCTGGGGGGTGTTGAGGCCTGGCCTGGCCTGGGGGAGGTGCTGGGGGGTGTTGAGGCCTGGCCTGGCCTGGGGAGGTGCTGGGGGGTGTTGAGGCCTGGCCTGGCCTGGGGAAGGTGCTTGGGGGTGTTGAGGCCTGGCCTGGGGGAGGTGCTGGGGGGTGTTGAGGCCTGGCCTGGCCTGGGGAAGGGGCTTGGGGGTGTTGAGGCCTGGCCTGGGGGAGGTGCTGGTGGGTGTTGAGGCCTGGTCTGGCCTGGGGAAGGGGCTTGCACAGGGTCACATCATTTCAGGGAGTAGTTGCCTCTGTCCCTGGCCAGTCTCCAGTCTCCAGCTTCATACCCTCCCGCTGGAGGGCAGAGACGATGGGGATGTCCCTGTGTATGCTCAAGTGCAATGGCATTTTAAGAAAACTATTAGCAATTTTATGAAAATAAATTGCTGCTGTTTGAGTAGCAGCCACAGTCAGCAAGGCCCTGGCTGGGTACTTGCTCCGTTAAGCTGTCTGCGTGTGACTGCCTTAACAGCGCTGGCTGCTCCTGCTCCTGAATCTAAAAAGCAGCTGGATAAAATGTTCACGTTTTCGCTCAAAACCAAACAGAAAAACTCAGCTTGTTTGTGTGGGCTGAAGCACCTCTGTTTACCCGCCCCCCGCAGTGACCCCCATAGTGTCCCCGGAATGGACCGACTCATGGGCTGTCACATCGCGCACGTCTTCCCCGGAGAAGGGACGTGAATCTTGGGTGTGTGGGGGCACTACCTGGCCCAGCACAGGGTGCAGGTGGGTAACCCGGGAGACTCCCCCCGCTCCAGACCCGTTGTCATGTTGCCGTCTGAGGCGGCACTCACAGGTTTGAGGGGTGCACATCTTTGGGGGCCTCCACTCAGCCTGGCACAGTGTGTGCCCAGCAAGTAGACGACCACATCCTCGCCAGCACGAGTGCTAGAAACTTCTGTCAGGAAACGCCGCTCTTCACAGCCAAGGCTGGAAACTACTGGATGCATGGCAGAGCTGACGCCCTCCCTCCGGCCTGGCTCCGAGCCGTGCCTGGTGTGGTGGAGGGGTGGAGGCCACCCTCACCGGGCCCTGTGTGCTGCTCTGATTCGGCTGAGGGGGCCAGGGCCTGGGTGTGCCCTCAGCGTGTCCACTCCAGAGGGGAGCCTGCGCCCACATTTTGGCCCTGTGGGTAAAGGTGGCCTCCCACTGAGCTTGTAGGGGTGTGGGACACTGCCCGATGCCGCCTGCCATGATTTTACATGAAAAGCCAGAAAGAGGCACTGAGGAGCCACCTGACCCCACAGAATGCCATTTCCTGGGGTCGCTTGGCCAGAAGTCATTGACACAGCCCTGCCAGCCAGAAGCTGGGGCAGGGACAGGGTCCTGCCTTCTGGGACAGGCTCTGTGTGTGGGTGACCATGTCCCAGAGGTCTCTGCTCAGCCCTGGGGGCGGGTGGGGGTGGGGTTGGAGGGTGGATGGTGGGGGTGGGGCCAAGTTGGCCCGAGAGGTTTGTGAGGTGAGAAGGGCTGGGGTCTCTCCCCCGCGCCCCACCCCGCCTTGATCTGAATCTCTCCCTCTCTGTCTCTGTTGGTCTCTTTCTCTCTCTATTCCCCATTCTGGTGTCTTTGGAGCCCTGGGTAAGGTGTATGCTGAGTCCAGTCTGGTTTTGGGTAGATGTTCTTTGGTCTGTTACCACCCCTGGATGGAAAGCCCCTGGTCCCCCCCAGGTTCCTGCAGAGCCAGGCCCCGCCAGCAGTCGGTGGGCAGGATGCCCACCAGTTGCCTCCATCTGTCCCAGGGGGACCTTTCCTCTGCTCTCCAGGGACCACTGCAGGTGGTGTGGCCCCTGAGGGGAGCATAAGGGTGCAGTGCCAGACTCAGGGGACACAGAAGCCCTGTCCATATGGCCTTTTACGCAGCACAGCACCCAGCCCTCGGCAGCCCAGAGCAGGAACCAACAGGGTAGGTGCCCAGGGGCCCCAAAGGTCAGAGTTCCTCCCACAGCTGCCAGGAAGCACAGGGACGGCAGCACAGGGTCTTCTGCTCAGCACTGGGAGCCCGCTCGCTGCAGCTAAAGAAACAGATACGTCCAAGGGCTCCATGGCCAGGGCCGGGCACCTGGAACACAGCGGTCCTGGGGCGGCCACATCCACTCCTTCCAGGTGAATTCCCGGTGACTCTCGGCCTGCAGTCGGCCTTGCTGAATTCTCTTAGGCCACCTGGACGCCCCCTGCTACGCGTCCAGCTGTTGATCGCCCATTGACCTGTAGAAGGCTGACCTGGTCAGCCCCTCTGTCTTCTGTCACCCATGGAGGCGCCTGCAGGTGCTCTGCGCAGCCCGCCCGGCCCTGCACAGACCCGAGGCGGCACCAGGGGGCGCTGCCGGCCGGAGGACGCGGGCGCGGGGCGGAGGCTGCGGGGCAGGAGCCGCTGTGCGCGTTCAGGCAGCTGCCCGGGACCCCTGGCACCGACCGCAGCCCCCAGAGGTCCCCGGGGGGTTTCCGCCTGAGCCTAAACTGAAGACAGGGCCTGTTTTCAGTCATCCTGACCCAACAGACTCTGCCTGTTAGTTCCCGCCCTGCCCGGCGCCCTGGTACCCAGAGCTGGTGGGGACTCCAGGCCACCAAAGGCAGGGGCGGGGCGGGCGGTTGAAGGAAGATTGGGACACGGAGAAGAGGGACAAGGCCTGGGGCCCGAGGGGTCAGGACGCTCTGCCAGCCTCACCACCCGCAACATCCAGGCACGGACACACGCACACACTCCACACGTGTGAACACGCATGCATGGCTGCACACACGTGCACATAGAGGCACAGCCCGCAGGCTCACAGATGCACACACACAGGCACAGGCACGCTCCCTCACTCACTCTCTCTCACACACCCCAGGTGCAGACACCCCCACCCAGAGGATGCAGCTTGGATGGAGAAAGAGGCTGGGTCACAAAAGCCACAGGAGGCAGCCCCTGCTGTCGGGCGTCTTCTCTGGGGAAAGCGTTTCCGGAGCCTGATGGAGGAAGACAGAGGAAAGAGACCTGTGTTCCCTGATGCACTGGCCAGCCGCTTCCCGGGGAGGGGGAGGCAGCAGCCAGGTCCAGCCCTCTGGGGAGTCACGCGCGATGTGTGGCCCCCACAAGGTCCCCCCAAAAAAGAACCTGAGAACGCTGGAGCACGGAGGGCCCAGAAGCGTCAGAAGCTCAGACCCCTGGACAGGGGACCCCACCCCACACTTGAGGTCACACGCCATCGGCTGACCTGGCACTCGGAGAGGACCCAGCTCCCAGTCTCCCCAGCTACGTCTCAAAACACGAACGTCAAGTTTTCATCGGGAAACCGGCGCTGTCAGTGTCTTCCACCACCGGGCTAGCTCTGCCTGGCTGTCGCCCAAATGCCAAGGGCCTGTTTTGGAAAGCATCAACCACAAGTTCCTTGTGAGGCCTCGGCGTGGCCTGCCAGGGTCCCTCCCCTCACGGAGAGACACCCGGCCCAAGCTGGCTCTTCCCCACCGCCCAAGCCTCAGCCATGCCCCATCTTCCTCGTGTCCCCCCAGCAAGTCACCAGGCTGGTGGGGGCCCAAGGGAAGCAGGAGCAGAGGCTACTCTGATCGTGTTCATTCCTAAGTCCCTCCCTCCTGCCCCAACCTAAAACCCAGTTGTGGGGAAGGAGGGCCAGGCCAGCCTCCAACAGGGAGGGCACTCCTGATGTCCTCCCCTGGACCCTTTGCCCTCAGGGCCCCCCACACTGGGTGTGACATAGGGTGGCCCCTGGGAGCACTTGGCTACTGTCCTGCACCGTGCACCTGGGGGCCCCCCAGCATCCTCCCTGCACCCGGCCCTCGCCCCGCCTGTGGGAGCAGGGAGAGGGACGGGCGGGAGCAGGGAGAGGGAGAGGCCGCCATGGGTTGTTCCAGGACCCCCCATGTGAGGGACCCCATTCCCCCGAGAATTTACCTGTTCTTGTTCCACCCTCAGGCTCCTCCTAAGAATGGGCCTTGCCCTCCCCTGGCCCAGCACCTCCCCCACGGCCTCTGCTCCTGCACCCACCCTGCCCCACACTCGGGGGCCTGAGGAGCCCTCACCCTGAGACCCCTCCTCTCGAAAGGTCCCTGACCACCCACCCACTCCAGGCACCCTCTTCTTCCCCAGGGAACTTCCACCCTGTCTGGGCCATTGCTGCAGACCCTCCGTCCCCTCATCAACCTTGGGGGCAGGAGGTCAAAGAAAAACCAGGCTGCCTTGTTCTCAGCAGGAGCTCAGCAGGAGCCCAGGGCCTGGCAGAGGTTCTACCAATCACAGGATGAGCCAAATCACAGGATGAGCCAAGGAAGGGAAGAGTGACACTGTCCCAGGCCCCGAGGACCCAGGCCTCACGCCCCCAATAGGACCTGCCCCACAGGCCCGCCCTCCCCCACCCTCACCCCTCCCCAGACCTCATCCCTCCCCAGCCTCACCCCTCCCCAGACCTCATCCCTCCCCAGCCTCACCCTCCCCAGCCCTGGCCTTTCCAGGCCACCCCTCCCCAGGCCTCATCCCTCCCCATCCCCCACTCTCCCCAGGCCTCACCCCTCCCCAGGCCTCATCCCTCCCCAGCCCCGCCCTCCCCTGGCCCCACCCTTTTCTGGCCCTGCCCTCCCCAGGACCCACCCCAGCCCTCACGGCACCTCAGTGTCCAGCGAGTCCGGCTGGATCCCATGGCTGCACTGCCAGGTGGTGAGCTTCCAAGCCCTGGGCTCCCAGGACTCTGTCACTTTAGGGATCCCCTCCCAGCGCCCCCCAAACCCCTCACACCCCCCACCACCCTCACCCGCAGCTCCTGCTTCCCCACGCCCGGGATGAACACCCAGTAATTAAGATGTTCAAGTATTTTGTTTCTATTTCTATTTATACACCTTCAAATTAAAATTGGAATAAATTCGTCTGTATAACTTAATGCTCTCACTTAGCACGACCCTCTCATGAGTGTTTTCTCATGTTACCGGAAGTTCTTCAGCAGCACTGTCTACCTGTAGTGGCTGCCGAACATGACAGGATTTGCATTTGCTAGAATCGATTGAACTACTTCCATGAGGTTGGAAAGATGGACATTTAGGCCCTTTACTTGTTTTATTTTTACCAACATTTTCTAAATGCTGCAAAATCAACACCTGGACCGTTTTGTTGTTTCCCTCTTTACTCCTCTACATAGATCAGGGGTCTGCAAACGTGCTCTGCAGAGAGCTAGAGAGTCAATATTGTGCTGGGGACGGGGACGGGGAAGATGGTCTCCACCACACACTCTTCCTTATTCGCTAATTGTTTTCACAGCCCTTTCAACGTAACCACGGACCATTCTGAGCTCTTGGCCGTGCAGCAACGGGCCACAGAGCGGATTTTGACCACTTGCCAGTTTATCGTCCTAAAGGTAGCATAACTAGGTCAGCCAAATTGTAAGGCTTCTGGTGCATATTACCAAATCCCTCTCCAGAACAAAATTATACTAACTGATACTTTTGCTAGTAGTATCTGAAAATGTGTATTCCGCTGAATATTAGCAAACATTGACTATTACTATTTTTAAGCAGGTTGCTAAATTCATCATTAAAACTCAAATTGCGACTTCCTGGGTTGTTGTGATTCTATTTCCACATCTAACTTCATTCAATTGCGCCTTCCTTCTTCTTGTAAGACCTCTAGATACTGAGGACATCAGATGTCAAAATTGTCACAGCGTGATTCTGATTTTTGTTGGATTTTGCTTGTTTCGTTATGGTGTTTTTTGAAGTGTCACAGGTTTTAATGTCTTTGTAATCAAATCTAAATGTTTTTGAAAAGTGTTTATTGATACATAATAATTGTACATATTTATGGGGCAGTTGTGATATTTTGATTGTGCACACAGCACATAGTGATCAAATCAGGGTATATAGTATATCCACTTTGAACATCTATTTCTTTGTGTTGAGAAGATTCCAGTTCTTCTAGCTATTTTGAAATATACAGTGGACCAGGTGCGGTGGCTCACGCCTGTAATGCCAGCGCTTTAGGAGGCCAAAGTGGGTGGATCACCTGAGGTCAGGAGTTCGAGACCAGCCTGGCCAACATGGCAAAACCCCGTTTCTACCGAAAACACAAAAATTAGCCAGGCGTGGTGTGTGCCTGTAGTCCCAGCTTCTCAGGAGACTGACAGGAGAATCGCTTGAACCCAGGAGGCGGAGGTTGCAGTGAGCCGGGATCACGTCACTGCACTCCAGCCTGTGGGGGGACAAGAGTGAGACTCTGTCTAAAAAACAAAAAAGAAAAAAGAAATATACAGTAACTGATTGTTGCCTTTGGTCTGTGAACTGTGCTATGGAACACTGGAACTTACTCCTTCCCCTGACTGCATGTTTGTGCCCCGTAACCAGCCTCACTTTATGTCTGCCTCTCACCCACACACCCTGCCCAGCCCCGGGAACCACCAGCCAACTCTCTGCCTCTGTGAGAGCCACTCTTTCAGTGCCCACAAATGAGTGAGAACATAGTACATTTGTCTTTCTACCCCTGGCTTACTTCCCTTAACATGACAGCCTTCAATTCCATCCATGTTTTTGCAAACGACATGATTTCATTCTTGTTTATGGCTGCGGAGTATTCCATCGCGTATAGATACCACGTGTTCTGCATCCATTCATCCACTGATAGGCACCCAGGTTCACTCCATATCTTTGCCATTGTGAACAGTCCTGCAGTAAAGGGGGTGCAGATCCCCTTTCACACAGGATTCCCTTTCCTTTGGATAAATACCCATCAGCGGGGATTGCTGCATCATAGGGTAGCTCTATTTTTAATTTTTTAAGAACTCAATCCTGTTGTCCATAGCGGCTGTACTCATTTACATTCCCACCTACAGTGTGCGTGGGCCCCCTTTCTCCACATCCTCGCCAGCATGTGTTATGGGTGTTTTTTTTTTAATTAAAGCCATCTGTACTGGGGTAGATGATATCTCATTGTGGTTTTGATCTGCATTTCCCCAATGATTCATGATGTTGAGCATTTTTTCTCTTGCTTTTTGGGGCCAATATCCAGAATAGACAAGGAAATCAAACAACAGAAAAAAATAGATAAATAATCCCATAGAAAGTGGACAAAAGATCATTTCTCAACGGAAGACATAAAAGTGGCCAACAGGTATATGGAAAAGTCTAAGACTTTAATCTTTGTGTTCCTTTCTTGTTTCAAGCAGTGCTTTTCTTTTTCTTTCTTTCTTTCCTTCCTTCTTTCCTTCTCTCTCTCTCTTTCTTTGGGAGTCTCACTCTTTTGCCCAGGCTGGAGTGCAGTGGTGCAATCCTGGCTCACGGCAACCATTGCCGCGTGGGTTCAAGCGATTCTCCTGCCTCAGCCTCCCAAGTAGCTGGGATTACAGGCATACACCACAATGCCTAGCTAATTTTTGTATTTTTTAGTAGAGACGAGGTTCCACCATGTTGACCAGGCTGGTCTTGAACTCCTTACCTCAGGTGATCCTCCCACCGTGGCCTCCCAAAGCGCTGGGATTACATGCATGAGCCACTGCACCCGGCCCAAGCAGTGTTTTTCAAAGCCATGTCTCAGGCCGCCTCAAGAATGCACACAGGAGGGTGGGATCAGCAGTTCTGAGGGGCTGGGGGGAGCTGAGCGCCCCACCACAGAAACGCTTCTCTTTTGCAGAGCAAAGAGTTCCACAGGGGGAAAAACAAAAAGCAAAAACAAGAACTTCCTGATCACCTTTTATTTTTGAGACAGTCTCAGTCTGTCACCCAGGCTGGAGTGCAGTGGCGCAATCTCAGTTCACTGCAACCTCTGCCTCCTGGGTTCAAGTGATTCTCGTGCCTCAGCCTCCCAAGTAGCTGGGATTACTGGTGCAGACCACCACGCCCAGCTAATTTTTTTTTTTTTTTTTGTATTTTTGGTAGAGACGGGGTTCGCCATGTCGGCCAGGCTGGTCTCAAACTCCTGATCACAAGTGATCTGCTCGCCTCGGATTCCCACAGTGCTGAGATTACAGGGTAGAGCCCGAACGCCCGGTGGCTGATCACCCCAGTTCTACCTGCGCCTCCTGGAGCCCGCCGGAGCCTTCCCGCCTGGAAGCGTCCGAGGGGCTGAGGCTGGGATTTGGGGGAACGGAGCCTGTCTGAGGAGGCCACAGCTGGGAGCTGCCGGGACAGACCCACAGGGCCCGAGGTAACAGGCAGGGGTTTGGACACTGTCTTCCGATGACAGGGAGATGCTGGCGGGCGCCAAGCAGGGCGGGGGCGCCATTACCTCGGAGAGCGCGAGGCTGCTGCGGCCGCAGACTAACCTCACACGACTAAAACTCCTGTGACAGAAGGTCGGGGGGTGGCTTTTGCTTGTAAACGTGATTTCTTACAAACCCACTTTCAGCTGAATGTGAGAGCGGGGAAGCTGGGAAGGAAAGCCCGGGTGGAGACGGCCCTGGGCCCGCTTGCCCCGGAGCTGGCTGGACCCGGCGGCCTGGTGGGCGTGAGAAGAATCTGTCTCGGTCTTTCCCGCCCGGATCACCGAGGCCGGGCCTCACCGTGCGGGGCGCGGCTTCCTGCTGGCGGGATGGAGGTCTGCCCCTTGGCCGGCTTTCCTCAGGGCCGCTCACGACTCTGGTCTCCACCTCCCTCCCAGGCGTCCTCCCTCCTGTCCCTGCGCTGGCCAGGACAGCGGTCCGTCCGGCCCCGACACAGCTCTGAGGCCTCCTGCAAGCCCCGCCACTGCCCAGGACGGAGGGAGGCCTCGGGGAAGCCCTCCCAGGACTCGGCCGGAGCCGGGGGACCGTGCACAAGAGAGTGTGGGCAGCAGGCAGGCCGTCCTGAGAAGATGCTCGCGCAGCTGGAGTGTTTGAAAACAAACCCGAACAGCGTCAGCTCCTGGGGACTGCAGGGAGGGCACAGGCTCAGGGTCAGCAGCGCGTAGGCTGCGGCTCCGGACTGGGGACGCGGAGGCCACACGGTGGCGCTGTGGGCCGGGTTTCCCGACGCTGCAGCGCGTGAGTTCGTTCCCGCGGTTCTCACTCTCAGCCCCCAGCAAACGCTGCAGCACAGGAAAATCAGATCCACCTGCCTGCCGGGTGCGGGGAAGCTCGGTTTCAGCAAACTCTGCAGCAGAGGAAAATCAGATCCACCTGCCTGCGGGGTGCGGGGAAGCTCGGTTTCAGCAAACGCTGCAGCAGAGGAAAATCAGATCCACCTGCCTGCTGGGTGCGGGGAAGCTCGGTTTCAGCAAACTCTGCAGCAGAGGAAAATCAGATCCACCTGCCTGCCGGGTGCGGGGAAGCTCGGTTTCAGCAAACTGCAGCAGAGGAAAATCAGATCCACCTGCTTGCCGGGTGCGGGGAAGCTCGGTTTCAGCAAACTCTGCAGCAGAGGAAAATCAGATCCACCTGCCTGCGGGGTGCGGGGGAGCTCGGTTTTATGCCTTGAAATGCATTTGCGGCATCCCATTGTAAAACTGCCCGTGACTCGGCGTCAGGAGCTCGCTCGTTTAAACAGGAAGGTGCTCTGAGACATCGCTGAGAGAATTAAAAGTAACTAAATAGCAGGAACAGCATGATCTCGTTTGAAGGTTTTATTTAGAAACACCAAAAAAGGTAAAATGGGTAGTGTTCTCTAGGTGGAGGACTAGGAATTCGTTTATTTTCTTATTTTTGCATATATATATGTGTAACTTTAACACCACTACTCTGAAAATCACTGAATATCAGAACATCCTCTAAATATCTGAGTACGCAGGGCAGGTCCAAGGACGTCCCCAGGGAAGCTGTCCCTTGTCGGGGTGAGTGGCCCAAAGGGGCCCCTTTGGGATGGGGGAATGGGGGAATGGGGACCCTCCCTCCCCGGGGTCTCCCATCCAAGGAATTTCACTGGAGGCCGAAGGCTTCAGAACAGTTTTTCCTCCACTCTTGGATGATTTTCTTGGAACTGCCCCAGGCCATACAGCCCCTGTCACTGAGCAGTGTTTTGATGCTGACAGCCAGCTCCAGTTTCTGAGCTACCAGCTTCAGCCTCGCCCCCAGAGGCTTGTGAAAAAATCCCACCTGGGCCCCGCGAATCCACGTTCTCATGCTCATTCTGATCCCCGGTGACTCAGGGCCACATGGGAGTCTGGGAAGAAACGGCTCTGCAGGGGCGGGAGCGTCTGCAGCCGTGATGCCCCCACCCTAAGCACAGAGGGTTGTGACCTCTCGACAGGAGTGCCAGGGACAGGGACCGTGTCCCCACCTGCCACCTGTCCACCTGCAGCATCTGAAAGAGGTGTAGTTGTTAGTATATTGGCATTGCTAGGATCTAATTGCAAAACATTTCTATCACCCTGAAAAGGAGCCCTGGATTCACTCCCAGCTCCCTCTCCCCGCAGCCTCCGGCTGCCCCCTATCTGCTTTCTGCCTCCATAGAGAAGCTTATTCCAAGCATTTCATATGAATGCCATCACAGGACACATGGTTGCTTTCGTGTCTGGCTCCTTTCACCTAATAATAGTAATAATTATTATTATTTTTTGAGACACAGTCTCGCTCTGTCGCCCAGGCTGGAGTGCAGTGGCACAATCTCGGCACAAGCTCTGCCTCCCGGGTTCACGCCATTCTCTTGCCTCAGCCTCCCGAGTAGCTGGGACTACAGGCACCTGCCGCCATGCCCGGCTAATTTTTTTGCATTTTTAGTAGAGACGGGGTTTCACTGTGTTAGCCAGGATGAGTCTTGATCTGCTGACCTCGAGATCCACCCGCCTCAGCCTCCCAAAGTGCTGGGATTACAGGCATGAGCCACCGTGCCCGGCCTCACTTAATAATTTTTCTAATAATTTATTCAAATAGGCAGCTGGCTCCACACAGGCACAAGGGCCAAGAGGCACCCCCGAGGGCTCGTGTGTGGGGCGAGGAGGAAGGACAAGTGTGGCAGGCAGACGGAAGTGTCCTCCTGGAGGTCAGGCCATGAGAGACCAGGTAGAGACTTGGCCAGCTCCAAATGTGATCCCGTCCCAGAGACAGTGCAGAGTGAGGGCAGGTGTGCGCTCGAGGAGGGGACAGGCTGGTGAGGCTGGCCAAGTCACCAGAATGGCTTTCTTCCAACCTTCGTTCTGCAAATGAGCACATCCGAGGAAGATTCAGTTCCACAGTGTCCCAGCCAGTCCCCCTCCCAGGTATTAGGCCAGCGTGAAGCTGGCCACCGGCATCACCAACATCAACCATTTGCATCTGCCAGAGTTAATGGGTGTGTGATGTTTGGATGGCTGGATTCGGCGACTTTTCCCACATCACCTGCAAGGCCACGGTCAGCCTGGGAGCCGGCTCCTGACCCCCGTCCCTTCCGCACAGCAAGTCCTAGGCGGGCTTCATCCACCATCGCTGGATGGTGATGGATCAAACGTCAGGATCTGGTGACACGGCCAGTTACTATTGTCGCAGCCACACATCAGGCCCAGGATAGATGCCTGCCAATGAGGGCAGAGGGGCAGAGGCACCAAGAAACACAGGGAGACAGATGAAAATGCAGGAGGGAAGAGAAAATGCAAGAAGGAAAGAGAGGAGGTTGCTCTTCTTGGGATGCAGATCGCAATTCTAAGGAATTTCAAATATCGGATTAACACTGCATTTCTTTATTTGGAAAAATTACTAACAATGGCCTGTCTCTCAAGTAAATTTACACTGAAATGGCATGTCTATGCAAGAACTGAGGGCTGGCCAGGGATTCGTGGGACAGGGAAAAGCCAGCTGGCGTCCACTGCAGAATCTATCACTTCTTTGTCGGGGAAAAGCTGCACATTTGCTCACAGAAGTCGTCTGTCTGTGCTGTTGATGTTGTGAGGTGTAAGAGCAGAGGAGAAACACAAGTGGGGTGTTTTCAAAAGACATCATCAATGCCCTCAGTACACCACGGGAAATGACGAATGTCCTTGCCCTTGAACTTTGTCTCAAGCGCCCGGAGCCTTCTGGGGACATTGTTGAGCAGGACGTCACTTTGCTTCCCTGACAGGCAGAGGCTGTCTCAGGGGAAGTTCTCTGGGAGGCGGGGCAGCCTGTGGGTTCTATTCGGGGGTGCGAGTGTGAGTGTGTAAAGAGATTTATGATCAGACATTGATCCCCCCAGGGGCAGAGAGTGCAGAGCTGGGAGGAGCACTTCTGCCATGGAAGCCTCTCTTTTTCCCCCGAGGGGGCAGGAGGCAGAAGTGAGGAGAGCCGGGGAGTGGGAGAGGAGTCCCCTGCACACACGCCCCGCCCGCAGCCTGCTGTGTAGACAGCTCCGTACCAGAGCGGGGGCTTTCACCACGGGTCTTTGGTGGGGACAGGGTCTGCTAAATGCTACCCAAAGGGCCTCTGGAGAAACACGGTGAGATGATCATGTTCTGAGAACTCCAGAACGTCATAGAAGCCTCTGCTCCTCTGACCTCCCGCCAGGCGGCCCCTGAAGGCCGAGCAGCTCCACCGAGCGCCTGCCCGAGAGCCTCCTCTTTCCCGTGTCTTCTCGGGGAGGGTGTGACTCCGGCACAAGCCAGAGGAGTCCTGGTGGAACTGACCGGATTTGGTTTTTGAAAATGCGTGGGTGGAGAATCCAATGCGCCCACTCGGGTTTTCAAAATGTGGGCATCTTGAGTGCGGGAAAGGAAGTGCCTGCCACTCCCCAGGGCACCCGGTGGCATCTGCAGAGGTGAGGCAGCCCCAGCAGGCCTGCTGCAGTGACAGCAAATTGCCAGGCGGCCAGGGAGGCTCCTGCGGTGACAGCCCGGATCACAGGGTCAGAAGCAGCCCACCGGGGCCAGATGTCTTGCGTCAGTTTGGGAACATTTTCAGCCATTGCCACTTTAAATACTGATTTTGCCTATTCTTTCTCTCCTTCCCAGAACTCCAGTTACTCATGTGTGTGTCTTCTCATTGTGTCTGCTGTCTCTTCCCATCTCACTGGGGCAGTAGGTCTGCCATAACCCAGCACCACAGACCGGCGGCTTCACAGCCCTGGTGGCTGCAAGTTCAAGATCAACATAGGGACAGTGTTGGTCTAGTGAGGCCTCTCTTCCTGGCTTGTGGAGGGCCGCCTGCTCCCTGTGTGCACAAGGCCTTTTCTCTGTGCACACACATGTGCACACACACGAGCACACCACACACATACACACGTGCACACACACGCACACCACACACACGTGAACACACGAGCACACCACACACATACACACGTGAACACACATGCATACATGCACACACACACGTGCACACACACGCACACCACACACATACACACGTGAACACACATGCATACATGCACACACGTGCACACACGAGCACACCACACACATACACACGTGCACACACATGCATACATGCACACACATGTGCACACACACGAGCACACCACACACATACACACGTGAACACACATGCATACATGCACACACACGTGCACACACACGCACACCACACACATACACACGTGCACACACATGCATACATGCACACACATGTGCACACACACGAGCACACCACACACATACACACGTGAACACACATGCATACATGCACACACACACGTGCACACACACGCACACACGCACACAATCTGGTGTCTCTTCCTCTTCTCATAAGGACTCCAGTCCTGTCAGATCAGGGCCCCACCCTGCTGGCTGCACTTCACCTTACTTACCTCCCTAATGTCTTCTCTCCAGACGAGTCACCTTGGTGGGTGGGGCTTTGTGAGGGTTTGAATGTCCGTGTTCCCCAAAATTAATCTGTTGAAATCCTCATCCCCAAGGCAGTGGTGTTAGGAGATGGGGCCTGTGGTAGGGGATGGGGTCCTGAAGGTGGACCGCTGATCATGGGATCGGTGTCCTCATAAAAGAGGCCCCAGAGCGCCCCTCCCCCATCCACCATGTGAGGACACAGTGACACACCAGGGAAGCCGGTCCTCACCACACACGGAATCTGCCGGTACCTTGATCTGAGACTCCCCAGCCTTCAAAGCTGTGAGAAATGCATTGTCGTTTCTAAGCCCCCAGTCTATGGCATTTTGTTACGGCAGCCAGAACTAAGCCAGGCTTCCACACGTGCATTCTGGGAGGTCACAGTTCAGTCCCTCACACTTGCTCTTCTCTATTTTCCTCCTTATGCTTCTATCCTTCATTCTGAGAATTTTCTTCTGACCTACTTTCCAGTTATTCATTATTTTTCAGTGATATCTAAACTATTTTTAAACCCGCGTATTGAGTTCTGAAACGTTGCTTGTATTTTTTCCAGGCAATCATTTTTGTATTGCATTTACAAATAGGCATAGAGATAGAGACTGCAATGAGAAAATAGAGAACGCGATGAGAAAAGTTGGAGTTCTAGAAAGAAAGTGGAGGGAGAATAGGAAGAATACAATCAGAAAAAAAAAATACAAATCTTTCCTTTTTGTGTAATTTTTATTTCTCCACTGAAGTTCTTGACCTTGTCTTTTTCTTCTCATGGACAATGTCTCCAGAGCTTTCTGCAGCCGGCGTCTGAGGGCGCTGTGTCTGCATTCTCGTGTAGATGTTTTCATTCGCTGGGTTTCTCACCACTTCTACTCACATTGCCATCTCTCCATGTGTGCCTGGCTCTTTCTTTCTTTGCCTGACATTCTATTTGCAATGTTTTGGAATAAGAATCTGAAGCCAGAATGATGGCTCCTCCAGAGAGGGTGAGCCTGAGTGTCGGCAGCCTGGAGGGGCAGGGCAGCGGCTCTGCTGTCCTGTGATTCGCGTGGGCTCTCTCTGCACTTACACTCACAAAAAGACAGTATCTCAGGCAGGAATTCTCACAGGATGCACGCTTCTCTTTTGACAGTTTAGTGTCACGCATGGATTCCTTTGTAAACATCAGATCGATAGCGGAGTTCCAAATTAAAACATTAGGATAAGAAGCCCACGTTGACTCATCAGTCCCTGGAATGGCCTAGAAGACGGGGCACTTGGTGTTTGGGGATGCGTCTGTCTCAGGCCGGCCTCCACGGGTCAGGTAGCCTAGGGCGGGAGGAGGAGGGCGGCGGGCGGCCCCACAGCCGGGATCCAGGAGAAAGGAAGGGCCACTAATTTTCTCTTCTTCACAAAGTCCTGGGAATGCAGGGAGGGGAGACGGGGTCTCGCTCTAAAAGGCAGCTTTGTAGCCAAACTGCTCCCTCCAGGCAGGAAGAGAATCCCCACTCAGAAGAAAGGTGGGCCACCCTGATGACAGCAGGTGGCCCCAAGTGTTTGGATGCGATGGTCCCCACTGGTTTGGGCCTAACCTCAAGCGGCTGCTAATGGTTCCGTGATACTTTTCCCGCTAACACTTCACAGAGATGTCTGACTGATGTCTACTGCTCAGCCGCACCCCCGAGTTGGTGAGCATTCAGGTAGAGCACCCACCTCTACTTTCTCACCCCTAAAATCACAGACTGGTTCTCAGCTGGTGCAGCCACCGCCCCAGCGTGCCGGATGCAGGACTTTCCCTGCTAACACTGGACAGTCCCAGCAAAGCAGACGGTGGGTCACTCTGTATCTCTGAAGAACAGCTGGGCCTGCGCGTGTCATTCTCAGGCATCCGGCCCAGGCCTTCACCTCCGGGAAGGTGGCTGCTCAGCTCTGGGCACTGCCAGGGCCCCACATCCTTTCCAGGCTGTTCCGCAGCATCTGCCTTCGTACTCACAGCCACCGTGGTGTGAGTCCTAGGGAGTCTCAGAATAGAATTCTGTGCCTCTCTCACCTCTGGAAGTGACCATGCTGTGTAGGAAAATATCACAGCACGCCGGCCTCAAAAGGCCACGACGTGGCTCTAAACTGCTCTAAGTATGTCAGTTACAGAAAGGGGCAGAACAGGCTGGGGTGTGGAGTCGGCGGTCAGGGGACAGACAGCATTTCTTGTCTTGCAAAGAGAATGCTAGCAATTTGCAAGTTTACTTGAAAAGCTTTGTGATTTTCCAACGCCCTGAGTAATTCTAGCCAAAATGCGTGACTAGCCTCACACTAGATGCTTGCTATAATTGTGTCTCTGTATTAAACTGACCGTTCTTTGGAGCTTCAGAATGGACCAGGAGGAAAAGGTAAATACCAACCTCACTACAACCTCAGAGGCATCAATGCCCTCCCGCTACAGATGCATCCGTTCTCGCCTGGCTCCTGCCGGCTGCCCTGGGAGAGGCCACAAAATGCCCTCCATGGAGACAAGGCCTGAGAATCTTTGGGACTCCCGCTACCACTCGCTGTGTTGAAGAACTGCCGGGTCAGCACCCCGGGGCCCTACACACACGGCTCTGCGGAGGACGAGGAAGTGCCGTCAGGTGAGACTTCACCGTGAAAAATCTTCCGAGACACAGCCGGGCGCGGTGGCTCACGCTTGTAATCCCAGCACTTTGGCAGGCCGAGGCGGGCGGATCACGAGGTCAGGAGATCGAGACCACGGTGAAACCCCGTCTCTACTAAAAATACAAAAAAAAAAAAAAAAAAAAAAAAAAAATTAAAAAAAAAAAAAAAAAAAGAAAAATCTTCCGAGACACAACAATCTCCCCGAATTAAAACGACAGACTCTAATTTATAAAAACTGTGTGTTTCAAAAGCCCCAAATGTTTACATTCTCCGATTCATCATTCCTTCTTCTAATTTATTTTAGGAAATAATGCAAAGTACTCACAAAAATTTATATAGAAAGATGTTCATTGCAGAATTCATTATAATAAAGAAAACCTGTAAATACTCTGAGTGCCCAGCATCAGCATGGTGATAATGTACATATGAGGGAATATTGTGCAGCTGCAGTTAGTTCTTATTACATTTCACAGGCATCTTAAATGCTTTGTGAACACCGGTGCATAGATTTTTTTGTTTGGTATAGATGGCGATGATTAGATGGGTGCAAGTAATAAAAAAATGGACATATAATTAAAAAAAAATTGAGTGACAGAAAAAAAGGAAAAAATGTTAAAGAACTTTTTGGTTATGATATTATCACTAAAAGGCCCTGTCTCCTTGCTCCCTTCTTTGGGGACGGTTCTGGCCTTGCCTGGCCCGTGGGTGGGAATTATGGTGCTTCAAGTGCCTTCAGCTGCTGCTGGGTCCCAGGAGCCCAGCCTAGGTGTTCTTCCGTCCTCACCACCCCATGGCCTCCATGGAGCCCCACGGGCAGCCTCAGGAAGGAGGGCAGTATTGTCAGAACAGAGTCCTCATGGACCCCCAAGAAACCCTTGGACAGAATGCCCCATCCCACCCAGGTCCAGCTTCACTCAGCACCTAAACAGGAGCACGGCTGCAGGCAGGCTCCACGCACCCCATCCCCAGGGAAGCCGCAGCCCCTGTCCCATGTATCTCGGGCAGGCATCTGTAACTGAGGGCAGCGTGGTCGGGTGAGCAGCGAGGTACACGCCGGCTGGGCGGGGAGGGGTGGCCCTGAGCAGTCATCTTGCTCAGTGCTGGAGGGGTTCCGAGCCGAAGGTCCGAGGGTCCTGGAACTGCCATGGCAGATCCCCACAGCCTGGGCAGCTCGAAACAACAGGGGCTCATTCTCTCCCCGCTCAGCAGGGAGGGGTCTGAAATCAAGGAGTCCATGGGCTGTGCTCCCTCCAGAGGCTTCAGGGGAGGACCCTCCCACCTCCGCCAGCTTCTGTGGCTCCAGGCGTCCCTGGGCCGCAGCCGCATTGCTGCACCTCTGCCTTCTGCTCTGTCTGCGTCTAACCTCCCTCTGCCTCTGTGTAAGGACACTTGCCATGCATTTAGGGCCAACGGGTTAATCCAGAATGACCTCCTTATCTCAAGATCTTTAACTTAATCACAGCCACAAAGACCTGCCTCCTATTTGAAGAGAGGTTCTGTGCATGGTTCCAGGGTCAGGAGGTGAACACCTGGTGGCCCAGCCTCAGCCGCCCTAGTGAGGACGTGCGAGGTTTCAGAACGGCTGTGCTGCCCTGTTAGGAGTTATACACGCAGAAAGGCAACTCCGCCAGCATCAGGGGTGCTGGATGCGTGCGGGGATCAGATGGCGTTGGATTTCCCAGGGAAGCTGGGGAGCAAGGGTCCTGCACCAAGGGAGGCAGGAGGCCAGAGACCAGCCCAGGCCCAGCCCAGGCCCAGCCCAGGAGGAGCCTGGCCAGGAGTCCCACCAAAGCCACTGGAGCCTCCAGTGACCCAGCCCTGGAGGGTCAGCACTGTCCCTCAAAGGGATTCCACTTCACACACAGGTCTCCCTGTCTGTGCGTGCTGTAGGGCTGGTGCCTGGGGAGCCGGGACTGCCAGAAACCTTCAGGGTGGGAGGCTCCAGATGGGACTTCCTGGCCTGTGTTTATGTGGAGCCCAGGCTGCAGGTGCCACAGCCAGGCACAGGTTAGGGGTGAGTTGTGGGTGATGTAGGGACTAGAAGCACGAGTAATGGCCTGACCCCCATGTCCTGGCTGTGCTGTGTGGTGGGAAAGACACGGGCTCCGGTGGCTGCTGAGGGTGGCCTGGCCTGCACCTGCTGGGTCCACCCCTGGCCACCAGGCTCACCCAAGGGCAGTTGGTGACGGCCTGCCTCACTCCTGCTGACCCTCAGGGGCCTAGGGGTCCCGCGTGAGGGGTCTAGGAACCATGCTGGAGGACGTGCCTGTGCCAGGGCCACCAGGATGTCTATGGCAGGAGCCGGTGCTGGCGAACCCCACACCTTGAGCCCCAGAGCCAGGCTCCTCAGCCTAAGAAGGGATCAGAGGTGGGAAAACCACATGGCAAAGGCTGTCCCGTGCAGTCCTGGCTCCACCACCACTGCCCACACACGGAAGGCGCCGCGGCTGGGAGAAGCCATCTTCACAGACATGCCATCCTTGTGGCTCTCACGCATGTGCACAGACGCTCCGTCCTCTCCCACCCCCAACCCCACCCCGGGAGGGCCAGGAAGTCCCATCTGGGGCCTCCCACCCTGAGGGTTGCCTTCAGTCCGTGCTGCCCAGGCATCGGGGCCTGCAGCCTCCACAGACAGCGAGACCCGTGTGCGAAGCAGAATCCATCCTAGGGACAGTGCTGACCCTCCAAGGCTGGGTCACTGGAGGCTCCCCGGGTCTAGTGGCTTTGGTGGGACTCCTGACCAGGCTCCTTCTGGGCTGGGCAGGTCTCCGGCCTCCTGCCTTCCTTGATGGAGCACGCTTGCTCCCCAGCACCTCCCAGGTTCACACAGCTCCTCCCTGGGGCTGTGCACTGACCCAGGGGCAGGAGGTGGGCCATCCTCTCCGTGGACTGAAGACCTTGTCCGAAGGGAAAGCAGGGCTGGCCCAAGGCCTGGCTGGGAGAGCCGGTCTTGGTGGCAAAGGCGGCTCGTGGGGGCAGCCCACGTAAATGCTTCCCGGCGCCCTGAGCCCCTGACCGTGGCTGAGCCCGCTGTGCTTGCTCCTCTCATGGAAAGATGACCTGGGTCTACCATGCTCAGTATCACCCAGAAATTCCTACAGAAGTCTCTTGGGACAAGAAAAGGCCTTCTTCCCTCCCTCCTCCTTTCCTCTTCCTTTCTTTCGTCAGGGAACAGCTCCGGCTGCCTGCACTGTTTGGGCACTGTCATAAGAAGCCGTGACGGCCTTCACAGAGCTCCGGGGCTCACGGGTGCAGCTGACCTGCCCACAAATGAGGCGACAGAGGAGAGGGAGGGTCGGGCACCGATGGCTCAGGAGGGAAGAGATCCCTTCTGTATGGGGAGACGGGGGCTTCCTGGAGGGAGCCAGAGCAAGGGGCTCACCAGGGTGAGACATCCAAGGACCTGGGGGACCGGCCATGGGACACGGTGGTCCCACGTGGCTCCTGGACGCGCTGTGTTTGCTGAGCTGGAGGAGACGGGGAGCCCACGTGCCAAACGCGGGCACCTCGCGGGAACGGGAGAGGCCATGCACGCCCTGAGTCCGGCTTTACAAAAACCTTCTGGCAGCAGTAGGAGAGGAGACACACAGAGGCAGAGCCAGGGAGAGGCGGTGGGGTAGTGAGGGGATGTTGGCGTGCACGGGTTGGGAGACCCCCGAGCCCTGGGACCTGCATGCTGATGGTCAAGGTTGCTGCTGTGGCGACCACAGGGCAGGGAGAGGAGGTGGGGTAGTGAGGGGATGTCAGGGTGCAGAGCGCCAGACCCTCCCAGCCCTGGGAACTGCAAGCTGATGGTCAAGGTTGCAGAGCTGGCTGCTGTGGCAGCCACGGGGCAGCTGTGTCCTCCAGGGCAGCAGCTCACAACAGCCAACCCCAGCTGTCCCCACACTAGCCCAGCACCTAGGACATGCTGGTGTGTGCTGAGTCAGTGACCAGGCTGTGCCAGTTGCCCAAATCAGGGCTGATCCCATCCCTCTTGCCATGTCTGGTCGGTGAGGCTGAAATGGAAGGAGGATCAAAGGGCGTGTCCCTGGCGGATTTGCCCGTGTTGAGGGAAATGCCCCCTTAAACAGTGTCCAAGTGCGTCTCTGGCCGTCACCTGCCTGAGTGCTGCCTGCCCTGCTCCCAGGGACAATAAGCTCGGAGCAGTGAGGGAGGGGACGCAGAGGCCCCTGGAACAGGCTCACTGGAGCACCCAAGAGACTGGCATTCCATAGCCTCCAGTGGCTGCCTGGCCTCAGCACACACGACCTCCTCAGATGGAACTCACTCAGGAAACAGAAGGTCAGAGGTTAAAACTCACCAGACCACGCGCCAACATTTTCGTGTGGACACCCCTGCATATCTAGCGGGCCCGGCCACTATGTCCTCACTGCCTGCGACTCTTCCCCTGCCTGTGAAGAGGAAAAGGGCTGAGAGAGAGGCCCCTGCAGGCCAGGAGGGGCAGGCGCTGGGTGGGACGATCTCATGGCAGGCAGAACCAGGAGGCCAGGAGCTCAGGCCCTGCCTAAGTGCACATAGTGGGTTCCTCAGGGGCAAATCTCACTGCCGGGAAAGGGTGGATTCTCCTGCATGGGAAGTCCACAGTCTCTTCAGCGGCTCCTGCCCGCGCCTCGCCACAACTGGCGTCCACCACACACTGCCAACCTCTGAGTTGCGGCAGCGTGGGAATGGTGTTGCGTTTGCAGGTGCACGAGAGTATTATGGGCTTCCCTAGCTTCCCTGGAAGCCCCAGCAGTTGATGGTGAGTTTTCCAATCAATGATTTTATCCATGACTCAGCAGATCCCCGGGCCCCGGGAGTGGACAAGCCAGTGTCAGTCCCCGGCCGTGTTCGTGGAAAGCAGCACCAGAGAAACGCATGGGCAGAGCAGACGGCACAGACGGAGCCTCCCTCTGCTGGGAGCAAAGCAAGCACACAAGTTTTCACACATAGGGAACGGGCACTCACACACACAGGACACAGGCACACCACACACAGGACACGGGCACCCACGCACACAGGGCACAGGAGCCCCCCACACACACACATGGGCACCCACACACAGGACACGGGCACCCACACACACAGGACACGGGCACACCACACACAGGACACAGGCACACCACACACAGGACACGGGCACCCACACACACAGGACATGGGCACACCACACACAGGACACAGGCACCCACCACACAGGACATGGGCACACCACACCAGGACACGGCACACACACACAGGACACGGGCACCCACACACAGGGCACAGGACCCCCCACACACACATGGGCACCCACACACAGGACACGGGCACCCACACACACAGGACACGGGCACACCACACACAGGACACAGGCACACCACACACAGGACACGGGCACCCACACACACAGGACATGGGCACACCACACACAGGACACAGGCACCCACACACACAGGACATGGGCACACCACACACAGGACACGGGCACACCACACACAGGACACGGGCACCCACACACACAGGACACAGGCACACCACACACAGGACACAGGCACACCACACACAGGACACGGGCACACCACACACAGGACACGGGCACACCACACACAGGACACAGGCACACCACACACAGGACACAGGCACACCACACACAGGACACAGGCACACCACACACAGGACACAGGCACACCACACACAGGACACGGGCACACCACACACAGGACACGGGCACACCACACACAGGACACGGCACACCACACACAGGACACGGGCACCCACACACACACACACATGGGCACCCACACACAGGACACGGGCACCCACACACACAGGACACGGGCACACCACACACAGGACACAGGCACCCACACACAGGACACGGGCACCCACGCACAGGACACGGGCACCACGCACACAGGGCACAGGAGCCCCCCACACACACACATGGGCACCCACACACAGGACACGGGCACCCACACACACAGGACACGGGCACACCACACACAGGACACAGGCACACCACACACAGGACACGGGCACCCACACACAGGACATGGGCACACCACACACAGGACACAGGCACCCACACACACAGGACATGGGCACACCACACACAGGACACGGGCACACCACACACAGGACACGGGCACCCACACACACAGGACACAGGCACACCACACACAGGACACGGGCACACCACACACAGGACACGGGCACACCACACACAGGACACGGGCACACCACACACAGGACACAGGCACACCACACACAGGACACAGGCACACCACACACAGGACACGGGCACACCACACACAGGACACGGGCACACCACACACAGGACACAGGCACACCACACACAGGACACGGGCACCCACACACACACACACATGGGCACCCACACACAGGACACGAGCACCCACACACACAGGACACGGGCACACCACACACAGGACACGGGCACCCACACACACAGGACACGGGCACACCACACACAGGACACGGGCACCCACGCACACAGGGCACAGGAGCCCCCCACACACACACATGGGCACCCACACACAGGACACGGGCACCCACACACACAGGACACGGGCACACCACACACAGGACACAGGCACACCACACACAGGACACGGGCACCCACACACACAGGACATGGGCACACCACACACAGGACACAGGCACCCACACACACAGGACATGGGCACACCACACACAGGACACGGGCACACCACACACAGGACACGGGCACCCACACACACAGGGCACAGGAGCCCCCCCACACACACACATGGGCACCCACACACAGGACACGGGCACCCACACACACAGGACACCGGGCCCACCACACACAGGACACGGGCACCCACACACACAGGACACCACAGGCACACACCACACACAGGACACGGGCACCCACACACACAGGACATGGGCCACCCACACACAGGCACCAGGGGCACCCACACACAACACGGGCACCCAAGCACCACAACCACAGGACACGGGCACACCACACAACAGGGACAACGGGCACACCACACACAGGACACGGCACCACCACACACAGGACACAGGCACACCACACACAGGACACAGGCACACCACACACAGGACACGGGCACACCACACACAGGACACAGGCACACCACACACAGGACACGGGCACACCACACACAGACACGGGCCCACACAAGGACACAGGCACACCACACACAGGACACGGGGCACCCACACACACACCACATCACCCCACACAGGACACGGCACCCACACACAGGACACGGCAACCACACACAGGACACAGGCACACACACACAGGAACGGCACCCACCACAGGACACGGGCACCCACGCACACAGGGCACAGGCCCCCCCACACACACACATGGGCACCCACACACAGGACACGGCACCCACACACACAGGACACGGGCACACCACACACAGGACACAGGCACACCACACACAGGACACGGGCACCCACACACACAGGACATGGGCACACCACACACAGGACACAGGCACCCACACACACAGGGACATGGGCACACCACACACAGGACACGGGCACACCACACACAGGACACGGGCACCCACACACACAGGACACAGGCACACCACACACAGGACACGGGCACACCACACACAGGACACGGGCACCCACACACAGGACACGGGCACACCACACACAGGACACAGGCACACCACACACAGGACACAGGCACACCACACACAGGACACAGGCACACCACACACAGGACACGGGCACACCACACACAGGACACGGGCACACCACACACAGGACACAGGCACCACACACAGGAACGGGCACCCACACACACACACACATGGGCACCCACACACAGACACGAGCACCCACACACACAGGACACGGGCACACCACACACAGGACACGGGCACCCACACACACAGGACACGGCACACCACACACAGGACACAGGCACCCACACACACAGGGCATGAGAGCCCACACAGAGGACACGGGCACCCACACAGGGCACTAGAGCCCACACACAGGACATGGGCACCCACACACACAGGACACGGGCACCCACACACACAGGACATGGGCACACCACACACAGGACATGGCACCCACACACACAGGACATGGGCACACCACACACAGGACATGGGCACCCACACACACAGGGCATGAGAGCCCACACAGAGGACATGGGCACCCACACACAGGGCACGAGAGCCCACACACAGGGCACAAGCACCTACACACAGGGCATGGGCACCCACACACAGGGCATGGGCACCCACACACAGGACACAAGGATACCCACACACAGGACACAGGCACCCACACATAGGACACAGGCACCCATACACGGGACATGAGGGCACCCACAAACACAGTACACGGGCACCCACACAGAGCACTAGAGCCCACGCACAGGGCATGGGCACCCACACACAGGGCGCGAAAGCCCACACACAGGGCACCGGCCGGGTCCTGGCTCACACCTGGTGCACCTGGGAGCTGGCTCCTCAGCCATACACTGGAGCCACCCCTGGCTCCGGACAGCAGCGGATGCTCTGGCTCCTAGGGAGCCACGGTGGACTTAGCCAGTCTGATGTTGAAGATATAGGGGCCAGGGCCACGGTGCTAACAGACGGCCTTGAACTTGAAGGCTGCCCGTTTCTGCACTCTTGCGCCAGTCTCTGTGTGTGAGTAGGCTTTGGAGTGCGGGATCCCAGGCAAGTGCACTTGGCATTTGGACAGATGGTGGCAGGTCACCCACACAGCAGCTGCAGCCATGTGCACCCTGGCCACTTGGCCAGAGCATGCTGATCACCCGCACTGCCATGGTCTTGTAGAAAAACTCTTTTAAGAGTCTGGTTTTAGCCGATGTCTCCCGGTTGTTGGGAAGACACAGCAGCATCCATCAGAGTAAACCTGCAGGAGACGCTGCATGTGCTTCTGAGGCGGGTTCTGGGCTCCGGTGTGGATGCCTTCGTTGGGGGCCCTTATGTTGCCGACCCCAGAGCCCTCCACGCTCCACTCACAGGTTCTCACCCAGAGGCCATTTCCCCCGGTGCCTGCAGAGGACCAGAATTCCCCCGGTGCCTGCAGAGGACCAGAATTCCCCCGGTGCCTGCAGAGGACCAGAATCGTTGGGCTTATAGAGCAGGTGAGGATTTGTCCCAAACTGGGGTGACCTGGCCCTGGCTTCCCAAGAAGCTTTAGGCAGCACATGCATATGCATTGTGTTTTTACAGCTACATATTTACTTCAACAGTTACCAAAACCATCATGTCCACAAACCACCTCATGGATGAAGTGCTGGGGGTGGGGTAAAGCAAACCTGTGAGTCAAAAACAAGTACTAAGACCTGACCCAGACAGTGCACAAATCACTCACGCCAGGGAAACACAGGCGTAGAGGCAGATCCCCAGAACGAGGTGGTACAATCAAGCTTCTGAAACCCCGCAGTCGTCGGGGTCGGAGGGTTGCGCTGGGTCTCACCTTCTTGCCCACTTTCAGGTCACTCGGGCGTCACTCACAAGGCTTCATCACATGCATCCCATGAGCGTGGATGACTCCAGAGATAACCTTTTGAGGGTTCCAGAGACGCATTTTTGCTCCTTTGGAGTAATGGGAACAAGGGGTCACTCTGCTTCATGATAAGGCAGTGACCCCACATGCGTGTGCAGGTGAAACTGCTTTCTCTCCAGCCAGGATAAAAGAGGAGGCTCACAGCCCTCCACCCAGCACCAGCAGCTGGCGACAGGGCCATGCATTTGTCAGGACAGGACCCACGTGCACACATACATGGTTGTGTCAAGAGCTCTCTGCCTTGCATGTCTAATCATAACAGAAAAACACAAATTCGGGGGAACATTCTTCTGGTGTATTTTTCCCACCAGTTACACAGTTCTGGTTCAGGACCATGGCGACCTGGGCACAGGACTCCTCCATCCTCCATCTGCACCATGGCAAAGCCATCTCACGGTGAGCCTGCAAGAGAGTCTGGTGGGGGACAGAGAGGAGGAAGCCCGTTCCCAGCTGTTTTCTGTGGAACTCTGGATATTTTTGTGTTCTGTAGAGCATGAGGATGAAGTTGACAAAAATCCAGAAAGGTTGCTGTGGATGGGGCAATGCAGGCCACTCTCCCAGGGAGTTGGTCCCACTCTGAGCATCTTCCCTGCCCCACAAGGGAATGGAGGGCCTCCGTGTAAGCAAACACCGTCAGGCTGTGCGTGTGTGAGACAATGTGTGCCAAATGCAATCTCATCAACCCATCTGCCCTTCGACACCCGGGAGCTTGTCCAAGCAGAGAGAAAACATTCATCCAGAGTTTAGCAAATAATGCCATCAATTGAGACAGGTTTACTTCCACTGAGATGTCTTTCAAAGCAGAGTGATTTTAAAATAATGGTTGGTTTTAAACTGCTTATTTAGGTGTCATGAGTGCATTTCAGTGGGAGTTTTTTTGTTTTTTTGTTTTTTGTTTTTTGTTTTTTAAGACAGAGTCTCGCGCTGTCACCCAGGCTGGAGTGCAGGGATGTGATCTTGGCTCACTAAAACCTCCACCTCCCAGGTTCAAGCGATTCTTGTGCCTCAACCTCCCATGTAGCTGGGATTACAGGCATGCACCATCACATTCTGCTAATTTCTGTATTTTGGACAGAGTTTTGCCATGTGGTCCAGGCTGGTCTCAAACTCTGGACCTCAAGTGATCCTCCTGCCTCAGCCTCCCAAAGTTCTGGGATTACAGGTGTGAGCCACTGCGCCTGGCCGGGACTGTTTTTATAACATCGTTGTGTTTTAAGAAAAGTTTCATGGCTTGTGACAAATAGTATGTAACTCAGTAAGTTTTGTGAACAAAGCTGTGTGAAAGGATGATAAAATCTTGGGACCCCAGTGCACTCTGCCAAAAGGAAAAACTTAAACTGGAAGCTGAATCATGCAAGAAGTGGCCTTTCCTTTTGTTCCTAAGCAGAGGGCTATGGATAAGAGCATCTCCACCAGTAGCTGCTCTCCATAAAGTGCCAAGGTAATGAGCTCAAAAGGGACACGTCATGGGCCAACCCCCTGCCTGCTCTCTTTCTCTTGCAACACCATAACGGGGCCACACCCTCCGTCTTTCCCCTCCAGCCCACTTTTCCCCTTTACAATTCAGAGCCCTCAAAATCGTCTTTGGATAAAGGCAGGGACTGGATTCCATAACGGGGCCACACCCTCCCTCTTTCCCCTCCAACCCACTTTTCCTCTTTACAGTTCAGAGCCCTCAAAATTGTCTTTGAATAGAGGCAGGGACCACAGATTGTTCCTGTGGTTTTGTGTTCCTCTTTTCCGGAAATGTCCTTACCTTTGGCAAAATAAATTTCTAAACTAATGAAGCCCTGTCTCAGACGCTTTCTGGTTCTGGCTATGTAACCAGGACTGAGATCAAAGACAGGACCCTGGCAACTCCCTCTGTGGAGCAGTTACCTGACCCCTGCGGGGACCACTGTCCTGACCTGGATGCCAATTGGCACTGCCCAGTTCTGAATTCCATGTACGTGGCCCCGGCAGGAGGCACCGGTGCCCTCCTTCCTCCTAGTATCATGCCAGCATCACACGCACATCATGCCAGCCTCCCACCAGCATCACGCCAGCATCACACCCACATCACGCCAGCCTCCCACCAGCATCACGCCAGCCTCACCCTGTTGTGGCTGCACCTGAGGCTTGTTTACTGTTGCTGCCTTGTTGGATTCTGTCCCGTGAACACACCACGGTTTATTCATCCATTCTGTTGTCAATGGATGTCTGGACCGTCTTCAGTTTGGGGCGATGAATACACCTGCTGTGAACATTCAGATGCTCATCTTGGGTGAATTTACATACACAGTTCTGTTGGGCATGTGCTAGGGGCTGCATCGCTGGGTCACTGCCTCCCTGAGTCCCCTGTGTCCAGCTGCAGGACCCCCTCACAGGCACCCCAGCTCCCACTGCTCCACAGTTAGGCTATGATTTGGTGTTTCTGCCTTTCTCATCTTAGCCATGCTAGTGCAGAACAGAAGTTCCTAATTTTGGCATAAATCAAATTTATCTGTGTCAGTTTCTGGAGCCTCTATTTGTTCCATTGGTCCATGTTTGTTTCAAGAGTCCCACCTTGTGTTATTTACTGTAACTTTAAATGAAGGCACAATACTCAATAGTGAGAGTCCTCTGACTTTGCTCTTCCTCAAGATTGTATTAACTGTTATTGACTCTTTGCGTGTTTTTAATTTTTTTATTATATTTTAAGTATAATAAAATACTGGAGACCCGGGTGCTGGTGGTGTCAGAATCGAGTTTGAGTCTGAGGAGTGACCTGGGGCTGGCTGGGCTAGGCAGCATCATGGGGTTCTGCAGCCCAGCTGCACATCAGGCTGGTGAGAGTCACGCCGCCTATTACTTCATGTGTCATCAGAGCATCGCTAGAACACAGAACTTCAAGTGTGCAGATTTAGTGAGCCATAGTCTAAAGACAAATAGAGCCACTAAATCCTAAATTTAATTCAATCATCTCCTTGTTACTTGTCTTATTGGAATTAATCCTTTGAAATTATGTGGGGTGGGAGTTAACGCTAATAACTAATTATGTTAATGTTAAAACTAAGATTTTTCTGGCCAGGTGCGGTGGTTCATGCCTGTAATCCCAGCACTTTGGGAGGCCGAGGCGGGCAGATCACCTGAGGCCAGGAGTTCGAGACCAGCCTGGCCAACATGGTGAAACCCTATCTTTACTAAAATTCAAAAATTAGCTGGGCATGGTGGCAGGTGCCTGTAATCCCAGCTGTTTGGGAGGCTGAGGCAGGAGAATTGCTTGAACCAGGAGGCGGAGATTGCAGTGAGCCGAGACTGTGCCACGGCACTCCAGCCTGGGCAACAGGAACAAAACTCTACCTCAAAAAATAAAAAAAGATTTTTCTGAGAAAAAGGTGTAAAACCATATACTAAATTTGAAATAGAAATATAAGCGTGAACTCATTTGTTGTTCTTTCACGTAGACACATTTCCTAGCTCTGCCCCAGTAGCAGTAGACACATCAAGCACCTAGAAAGTGGTCTCTAATACATGAAAACCATGAATTCATAGTGATGGTTTCAAAGCCAAAACCAGCCAAACAAACACATGTAATTGGTCACTCTTGGAGGTACCTAGGGCACTAACTCTAACACTGGGAATGGACACTTGAAGGAAGATCAGTGATTATCCTGCCTTTTCTGTACAAATTGCAATTCAGGGAAACCTTGTTGATTAGGAAAAGTTCTTTACAGAAGAATTCCTGCAAATTAAGTGAGTAAAGAATGACAGTTTAAGAATTGTCCCAGCCTGGCCAACATAGCGAAACCCCATCTCTAAAAACACAAAAAATTAGCCAGGCATGATGGTGGGTGCCTGTAATCCCAGTTACTCAGGAGGCTGAGGCAGGACAGTCGCTTGAACCCGGGAGGCGGAGATTGCAGTGAGCCGAGAGTGCGCCACTGCACTCCAGCCTGGGCAACAAGAGCGAGACTTTGTCTCAAAAAAAAAAAAAAGAATTGTCAAATTGCCACCCCTAATGCTGTGGTTCTCTAACCTGTGTAACAGGATCACCTGGAGGGACCCTCCTCTAGACCTTCCGATTCAGTCCTGGGGGGACCCCACCCCAGATCTTCTGATTCAGTCCTGAGGGGGACCCCACCCCCGATCTTCTGATTCAGTCCTGGGGGACCCCACCCCAGATCTTCCGATTCAGTCCTGGGGGGACCCTACCCCAGACCTTCCGATTCAGTCCTGGGGGGACCCCACCCCAGACCTTCCGATTCAGTCCTGGGGGGACCCCACCCCAGACCTTCCGATTCAGTCCTGGGGGGACCCCACCCCAGACCTTCCGATTCAGTCCTGGGGGGACCCCACCCCAGACCTTCCGATTCAGTCCTGGGGGACCCCACTCCAGACCTTCCGATTCAGTCCTGGGGGGACTCCACTCCAGACCTTCCGATTCAGTCCTGAGGGACTCCACCCCCGATCTTCTGATTCAGTTCTGGGGGACCCCACCCATGATCTTCTGATTCAGTCCTGGGGGACCCCACCCCAGATCTTCTGATTCAGTCCTGAGGGGACCCCACCCCAGATCTTCTGATTCAGTCCTGAGGGGGACCCCACCCCAGATCTTCTGATTCAGTCCTGAGGGGACCCCACCCCCGATCTTCTGATTCAGTCCTGGGGGGACCCCACCCCAGATCTTCTGATTCAGTTCTGGGGGACCCCACCCCAGATCTTCTGATTCAGTCCTGGGGGACCCTACCCCCGATCTTCTGATTCAGTCCTGGGGGACTCCACTCCAGACCTTCCGATTCAGTCCTGGGGGGACTCCACTCCAGACCTTCCGATTCAGTCCTGGGGGACCCCACCCCAGATCTTCCGATTCAGTCCTGAGGGGGACCCCACCCCCGATCTTCTGATTCAGTCCTGGGGGGCCCCACCCATGATCTTCTGATTCAGTCCTGGGGGACCCCACCCCAGATCTTCCGATTCAGTCCTGAGGGGGACCCCACCCCCGATCTTGTGATTCAGTTCTGGGGTCCCCACCCATGATCTTCTGATTCAGTCCTGGGGGGACCCCACCCCCGATCTTCTGATTCAGTCCTGAGGGGGACCCCACCCCCGATCTTCTGATTCAGTTCTGGGGGACCCCACCCATGATCTTCTGATTCAGTCCTGGGGGACCCCACCCCAGATCTTCTGATTCAGTCCTGAGGGGGACCCCACCCCCGATCTTCTGATTCAGTTCTGGGGGACCCCACCCATGATCTTCTGATTCAGTCCTGGGGGACCCACCCCAGATCTTCCGATTCAGTCCTGGGGGGACCCTACCCAGACCTTCCGATTCAGTCCTGGAGGGACCCCACCCCAGACCTTCCGATTCAGTCCTGGAGGGACCCCACCCCAGATCTTCTGATTCAGTCCTGGGGGGACCCTACCCCAGATCTTCCTATTCAGTCCTGGTTCGGCCTGAGAATTTGCATTTCTAACACGTCCAGGGACCACAGCTTGAAAACCTCCATGGCAGACATGGTCCAATAAATGAAGGAAAAATAACAGGTGGCAACCTCAGGCAGCTTCATCCCAACCAGTAAGAAAGTAAATCCTTTTGTAAACTAAGAGGAAGTATTAATACAGGCGTTTGAGCAAATATTTGTGTTAGGACAAAGAATTAAAAACTAGCACAGGCACCCCTGAATCATGATAGGATGGCAACAGGAGGGCTGATTTAGTTTCCGAGAAATAACTGACAGGCAGTGTTGTGTGTGTGTCTACTACTTAGGAACCCAAAACAAACCTTCAGACCGTTTTCATGAGTACTGAGACCAAGAAAACCACTGGGCAGTGGGTGGTCTGGAAATGTAAATGTTGAAGGAACTCCACTAATGAGTCATGGAACGATGCTTCGTATTGAAAATGTTTTGTAAATGTGAGTTTCAAGGTTTCAATGTGAACCCGTATGTGTTAGAAGAAAGGACACACCAAAGAAGTAAAATAATTGGGTCAATATAAAAAGTAGAATATTGCTCAGAGAGATGTGGGTAATTCCTAACACGGATCAAAGGCACCAAAAAGGTGAGCTGTGAGTAAGATATTCAGACCTGCACCGCCCCCTGCAGTAGATACAGACAACATCTTGGTAGGCAACTGGGTGAAAATTCAGAGACAACCCTAGAACTATGAGGATGAAAAAAGTTAGCATTCATGGGATGAGGCACTGAAGAACCTGAAAAGCTGGAATAACCCCATGAAGTAATGAGAATAATTGTAGTATCCTGAACCGGAGTACAGGACACAGGACTGACGTGGAAGGCGGCAGGAGACTACGCGCGCGGGAAAGACCCAGGGATCACAGTGGCCCAAAGCTGGGCACTTCCCAATTCTGGGGATTTGTGCTACAGGCACTCCAGGCTCCACGGTAGAACTGTGTCCAGCACGAAGGCAGTGCTGTCTCGGGGAGGCAGGGCTGCACCACCACTGGGGCGGGAAGGGGCCCCGCAGAAAGGCGCCCAGTGTTTCCAACTGCATGGGGTCCAGGGCAGCGCTGATGCAGAGCGTGGGGAGCAGGTTAAACCTAAAAGAGAGAAGCTTTTCAGGGTGGAACAGACAACAGAGAACGCTGCACACTGCCTTTCCCACCCGAATTGTGATTTGCCTTTTTTTTTTGAGACAGAGTTTTGCTCTTGTTGCCCAGGCCTGGAGTGCAATGGCCTGATCTCGGCTCACTGCAATCTCCGCCTCCCGGATTCAAGCAATTCTCCTGCCTCAGCCTCCCGAGTAGCTGGGATTACAGGCGTGAGCCACCGCACCCGGCCTGTTTTTTGTGTGTGTGTGTTTTTTTTTTTCAGAGCCCCGCTGTCCACCAGGCTGGAGTTGCCGTGATCTCGGCTCCCTGCAGCCTCCAGCTCCCAGGCTCAGGCGATCCTGCCGCCTCAGCCCACGGAGTAGATGGGACCACAGGAGCCCGCCACCACGCCCGACTACTTTTTGTAATTTTTGTAGGGATGGGGTCTAGCCACGCTGCCCAGGCTGGTCCCAACTGCTGGGCTCAAGAGCTCCGCCCGCCTCCACCTTCCAAAGCGCAGGGATCACAGGTGTGAGCTACCGCGTCCCGCCCAGAGTTTCCGACTGTTAGCGGAATCATATTCACGTCAAAACTTCTCTTTATACACGAACTAAAAGGCAAACTAAATCCCTGCTCCATCATTGCCTGTCCCGGGTCGCTGCGCGGGACATTTTCTCCAAGCGCCTTCCCGGCCCGCCCGCAGCTGGTCTGCGCGGGACGATCCCGGACAACGCACATTTCCTGCGCCCGAAACGGCGGTAACGCCAGGCCCCGCCCCCGACAGAGGCGGAAGCGGAGCCGCCCTGAGAGGTCTCCCGTTGCCGCAGGCGCCTCAGCCCAGCCGCGCGCCTCAGCCCTTGGCCGCATACTCCTACCGCCCTGGCCCCGGGCAGGGCGCTGCCAGAACAGAGCTTCCTGTGGAACGTCTTCCAGAGGTGCCGGCTGGCACTGCCCCCGCACCCCCCGCCTCCGCCGCAGCCGCCCCCTGCCCCGAACCCGCGGCCGACCCCAACCCCGACCCCTGCCCCAACCGCCGCGGCCGCCCCCGTTCCCTGACGGTTTCCCCGCGGCCTCACCCATCACCTGCCGGGTCCCCAGCGGCCGCCCCGACCCCTGCCCCGACTGACGCGGCTGCCGCGTTCCCAGCCGGTTGCCCCGTGGCCTCCCCCGTCACCTGCCGGGTCCCCAGCGGCCTCCCCCGTTCCCTGCCCCGACCGCCACCGCCTCCCCCGTACCGTGCCCGGACTTCCGCGGCCGCCCCCGACCCCTGCCCCGACCCCCGCGGCCGCCCCCATCCCCTGCCAGGTCCCTCGCAGTCTCCCCGTCCCCTGCCCGGTCTCCTGTGGCTGCCCCTGCCTCCTGCCCGGTCCCTGTCCTGTGCGTCAGGCCCTTCCTAAGGTGCAGAGTGCAGCCACTGCAGACCCGATGTCGTGGCCACCGGCTCCTGGGCTAGGCCCTTTTTCTCGCCTCAGGAGCCGCCAGGGGAGGGTCTCCAGGGTGCTTGTTTGGGGAAAGCGGAAACAGACCGCCTGGGCCGCTGTTAAAATGTCAGCAGCCAAGGAAGAAGCAGCGACCTGGCGTCTGGTTGGGCCAAGTGACCTTTATGGGGGTGCCTTCTGTCCCTGGTCGCTTTTCCACTGAATGAATGACCGAAACTGTAGTAACTCATGGCCAGGGAATGGCTTATTATCTGAGGGAATCTTTTCTTGTTTGTGAAAAAGGGAAACTGGTACAAATGCGAATTCAGACAGGCCAGGAGGGGAAGGAAGGGAAGGATTGAGGTGGGAAAAGAGAGAAAGATGATTGACCTCTTAGGGGAAGACCACACTTGGACGTCGGCTCCTGGGACACTTCCTTGATTCCCCTGCACTCCTCAGCGGATGGGAGAGGCGGAGGTCCAGGAGGGAGCCTTCCAGAGTCGGTGCAGGGTTGACAGGAGACGTTTGTTTTGCTTTTCCTGAACTTTCAATCACCAGCTTATTTGGTCTTGATGTTGTAGGGTTGATAAAGACAGCAGTGGAGTGATATGGACACCGAGCTTAGCAAGCTGTCTCCAACCGTGAGTGGGCCAATGGGACCTGGGCCTCCAGACCGAGAAGCCGCGAGCCTGCCCTGCTCACAGTGGGTAACTTTCTTTCTGAAGTTGATTTTCCAAGGACAAAGGAATCATTAAGACAAATTATCATTACTGCTTCATGGTGGAGATGCTTCTGGTTTATTTTGTGGCCACCACTGTTACTGCTTGGAGTGCCTCACCCAGCCAGCTAACAACTGCGTGCGTGAGCACAGGGAAAGGCTTCTTGAGAAATGAAAACTAGGCTGTAGGCTTGGAGGGGAATAGGAAGGTTAGCTCTGTACAGCCGAAAGCCTTTTGGTAGGTTGGAGGTCCTTGAATTTCCTCGGTGACTGCATCTTGGTGACTTCTCTGAATAGACCTCTGCTGGCTCCTCCGGGGTTGGGTGTGTTCAGTGGCGGAAACAGGCTAAAGGTCTTTGGCTTTTAGGTTCTGTTGATGGGTGAGTTCCAGATACTAGCTTTCTCTTGTAGGATATTTCATTTATTTATCAAAAATATTAGAACACACCATTCATGTGCCAGACCCTGTTCCAGGCACTGGGGCTAGGGTGATAAATGAGATCAACAAAATACCTGCCCACATTAATCTCCTGTTCTAGGGAAGACAAAAAAGAAAGAAAATACACGTGTCCTTAGTACATTAGAAGCTTCCAAGTAGTGTAGAGAAAAATAAAGTAGGTTGGACTCGGTGGCTCACACCTGTAATCCCAGCACTTTGGGAGGCTGAGGTGGGAGGATTACTTGAGCTCAGGAATTTGAGACCAGCCTGGGCAACATGACAAATCCTGTCTCTACAAAAAAAAAAAAAAAAAATTAGCTGGGTATGGTGGCATGCACCTGTAGTCCCAGCCACTGGGGAGGCTGAGGAGGGAGAATTGCTTCAGCCCTGGAGGTGAAGGTTGCAGTAAGCCAAGATCGTGCCATTGCACTCCAGCCTGGGTGACAGAGCCAGACCCTGTCTCAAAAAAAAAAAAAAAAACAAAAGGAAAGAAAGAAAACGAAAAAACAAAGCAGAGATGGGGAAGCAGAGGAGAGGGCTGGTGCTGGGGTCACAGGGGAGGGGCTGGGGATGCACGGGAGGGGCTGGGGATGCAAGCTTTCCTGAGTTCCCACAGTTCTCTGCCCCTCTCCTGTCTCACAGGGCAAGGGCCACCTGGGGCTTGCGGTGGTTTTACACCAAGCTAATATCCTGTTCTTCCCAACAGACGGAGGCCCATTGAGGCTTCTCTGTCCTCCATGAGGAATAGCATTGGCCTAAACCTGCAGACAGCATTGCAAAGAGAAGTCAGGCAAACCCGCTGATGAAGAATGATTCCAGTGTGCTGACAGAGGCTGACATTTCTTGCCATGGGTGATTTAATGTTGGGCCTCAATTTTTCACTCCCCCCGTAAGAGTATGACATAGCCACAACCTTGCCAGGGCCTGAGGGAGGGTGGATGAACTTATCCATCCCATAGGTGTTGCTCGTGGCTGGGTGACTTGCTTCTGCCAGTGAGATTTTCAGACACGGCAGAAGCAGAAGCCTGGAATGTGTGGGCACTGCCAGGCCTGCCCTCTGAGGCTCTTGATTTTCCCCACGAGATGCGCGTGCCCCAGGGAACGGCGGCTCTGGCTGCGGGATGAGAGGCGTGTGGAGCAGGCATGGTTCCCATCCTTAGCCTGCAGTCAAGCCCAGACTAGATCAGCCTAAGCCCAGCCATGCCACGGGTGCAGGAGTGAAGAGCAAATGCTAACTGTCCATGGAATTGACTTTCAAAGGGGCGTGTCATGTGCCTCATCCCAGCAACAGTGAAGGCATTTCCCTATCAGTCAGTTGGTAAATGATTATTGACAAACAATGTGCTGGGAAGGTGGAGTGATTTGAGTAGATTTGGCCTCTATTCTCATGGGGCTTCCTTTCTAGAGGGGCAGGCAGACGATGGATGGATAAATATAAATGATTCTAATAGGCTGGTGCAGCAGTCATTAAAAGGAATGGCAAAAAAAGAAGAAATGGGAGGAGCCGCTGCTGCAGTTCATTAATAGTAATGGCAAAAACCGCGATGACTTGTGCCCCAACCTAACACAGTAACCACGGGTGTGCAAAATGTGGCAATTGGGAAGTTCCGAGTGCTAGGAGAGCATCTAGCTTCCCGGCGTCAGGACACGGGGGTTGGCAACCTAACCAAGGTTAAGTCCAAGTGAGGAGGGTGGGCAGGGAGCGATATTTCAGTGGAGACTCCAAGGATGAATGGTATTTAGAGATTAAACCCCGATAGAGAGGGTGTGTGTCTGGCACAGAGAAGAGCCTGTGCAAAAGCCGGCGGGGCGAGAGGACACCGTGTGTTCCTCCACCTGAGGGGCGACCAGCAGGCTGGAGCTCAGCGGGTTGAGAGGAGGATGCAGAGCCCGGGAAAGGCACCCTAGGCAGAGGGCACAGCAGGGCAAAGGCCTGGAGTCGGGCCCGAGCCTGTGTGGTTTGAGGAATGGACAGAGGCCTGTCTGGCAGGAAGGGAACGGCACAGGGGAGAGACCTGAGGCCAGAGCAGAGGGCAGGGCTGTGCTGGGCACTGTGGGCTGTGGATGGTGCTGGCATTTCAGAGGGGAGACCATAGACCAGGGCAGAGGGCAGGGCCGTGCCGGGCACTTTGGCTGTGGATGGGAGCTGGCATTTATGCTCAGGTGATGGGAATATGTTAAAAGATTTTAAGGAGGGGAATAGCAGTTGGGATTAATGTGTATTCTGGGAATCTCAAGAAAGTAAATTCATAGTTGGAATTTTCATAAGACTTCTGCACAGGGAGAGAGAAATAAGATCGCGTCTACAGCTGTGTGATGATTTTATTTAAAAATACTACTAAGTTTCTAAATGTGATTTCAAATGGTGCGTTTCTGTTTCACATTGGACATAAGTAGATTGCAAGGCTAATGGAAAATAGAAAAGTTAACTCATGAACATAAAAGAGATACCGATTTGAAAACAAAACATTTATTCATTTACTTCAGCTGCAGTTTTGTTGACTGCTGAATTTCATGAGAAGGGATTGTTCCGGGAGGGTCGTGGGCTGAAGACCTGGAGAGGAGCTGGTGCTACCGCTGTTCAAATCTGAGGGTGGTGGAGATGGGGCCTTGGGAGCAACAGGTGCTGCCTTTTAAGTCTGAGAGTCATTGAGCTGGACGTCCAGGGAGGAGCCGGTGCTGCCGCTGATGTCTTAGGTTGAGGAGCTGAAGACAATGAAGGAGCCAGTGTGGCTGTTGTGTGAGGGTCGTGGAGCTGGAGATCCAGGTGGGAGAGGTGTTCTAGCTCGGGGAGTAGCTGATGTTCTACCGTGAGGTCCCTGCAGCTGCAGACCCGGAGAGGCATTGATGTTGTAGATTGAGGGCGGTGTAGCTGGAGACCCGGTGAGGAGCTGATGTTCCAATTTGAGGATCTTGCAGCTGCAGACGTGGAGAGGAGCCGATGTTCTAGTTTGGGGGTCTTGCAGCCGAAGACCGGGGGAGGAGCTGATGTTCCGGTTTGAAGATCTTGCAGCCGCAGACCCGGGGAGGAGCTGATGTTCCGGTTTGAGGGTCTTTGCAGCCGTAGAACCGGGGAGAAGCTGATGTTCCGGTTTCAGAGTATTGCAGCCGCGGAGCCGGGGAGGAGCTGATGTTCCAGTTTGAGGGTCTTGCAGCTGCGACCCGGGAAGGAGCTGATGTTCTGGTTTGGGCGTCTTGCAGCCGCAGACCCCGGGAGGAGCTGATGTTCCAGTTTAAGGGTCTTGCAGCCACAGACCCGGGAGGAGCTGATGTTCCGGTTTAAGGGTCTTGCAGGCGCAGACCCGGGGAGGAGCTGATGTTCTGGTTTTAGGGTCTTGCAGGCGCAGACCCGGGGAGGAGCTGATGTTCCGGTTTCAGGGTCTTGCAGGCGCAGACCCGGGGAGGAGCTGATGTTCCGGTTTTAGGGTCTTGCAGCTGCAGACCTGTGGAGGCGCGGATGTTCCTGTTTGAGGGTTTTGCAGCCGCAGACCCGGGGAGGAGCCGATGTTCTAGA
>NC_044391.1:116718578-116828024 GCF_006542625.1 Nomascus leucogenys | reverse complement strand
GGCCCCTCCAGGCCAGCGCCACACAGGCGGGCACAGGCCGGCGGTAGCAGCCTTAATTTTTTTTTTTTTTTTTTTAAAGACAGGCTCTTGCTATGTTGCCCAAGCTGGTCTTGAACTCCTGGCCTCAAGTGACCCTCCCATCTCAGCCTGGAGTTGCTGGGATTCCGGTGTGAGTCACTGCGTCTGGCTCTCTGAACAACTTTATGTCCCCAAATTTGACAAATATAAGTAGACAAATTTATTGATATATTCAAATTACCAAAGTTAACGTAAAATCAGGACATCTGAGTATGGACCATATATACAATTATTATTATTTTTAAATCTGCCTGTCTATTTTATTTCCATCACAAAAATATTACCTATATAAATTGTGGTCCACTTTCTTCTCCTTGACCTCAAATTTAACACTTTTTTTTCCTTTTTTTTTTTTGGAGACAGCATCTCACTCCCTCACCCAGGCTGGAGTACAGACGTGGCTCACTTTCTGAAATGGAGTTTCAGAATAATAACCTCCACCTCCTGGGCTCAACTTCCTGCCTCAGCCTCCTGAGTAGCTGGGATTACAGGCACCCACCACCTTTCCTGGCTAATTTTTGTATTTTTAGTAGAGACGGGGTTTCACCATATTGGCCAGGCTGGTCTTGAACTCCCAGCCTCAGGTGATCCGCCTGCCTCAGCCTCCCAAAGTGCTGGTATTACAGGCATGAGCCACCGCACCCGGCCAATTTCCACACTTTAATTTCACTCTAGTAAAAGCAGGATCACATTCCTGACATGAGAACTAATATTTCACATCGTTAGTTTGGATTCGATATGTTCTTGATTAATTGTTTCTGGGGAATAATAACTCATCTTTCCTATCTGTTATTTCTCTTTTATTGATTGAGGAAATAAATGTAATGACCATCATAGATTTGTGATGAATATCTCTTTCCTGTGTTCAGTAAGACAGGTGTACATAGGTGGTAATTTAAACCAAACTGGATGCTGGGACAAGCAGCTCACGCCGGAATCCAACAGTTTGGGAGGCCAAGGTGGGTGGATCCACTTGAGGTCAGGAGTTCGAGACCAGCCTGGCCACATGGTGAAGCCGCATCTCTACTAAAAATACAAAATTACCTGGCGTGGTGGGGCGTGGCCTGTTATCCCAGCTACTTGAGAGGCTGGGGCAGGAGAATTGCTTGAACCTGGGAGCAGAAGGTTGTGTGAGCTGAGACTACGCCACTGCACTCCACCTGGGCAACAAGAGCGAACCCCCATCTCACAACTCAAGTTACACAAACTTTTTAGAACACAGAGGAGGAACAATGTCCCAACATGTTATGAGGCCAACATAAACGCCCAAAACTAACAAAGATAGTATAAAACAAAAATTACAGACCACATTGTCATAATATATATGCAAAAATCCTTCACAAAATACGAGCAAATTGAATCCGATATATCATGACTAAGTAGAGTTTATTACGGAGTGCAAGTGTCTTTAACATTAAAAAAATCAGTATATCTGGCAATTCCATGCTATGTATATATCCAAGATAATGAAAACATGTCCACATAAAAATGTATACAGGAATGTTCATAGCAGCATTATTTATAATAGCCTCAAATTGGAAAACAGCCCAAAGTCTATCACCAGATGAACAAATAAACAAAATATGATGTAAAGCACACAAGGGAATATGATGTAATGTACACACAAGGGAATATGATGTAAGGCACAAGGGAATATGCTTGGCAGTGGAAAAAATGGAGTGATGTCATAGATGATGGTATATTAGGAAGTGCCAGGAAGCCATCTTTCCACTCAATCGACCATTGAGTTGTCAGGAACTGTTTCGAGTCATATTCTGGAACTCGGAGTCTAGTTGAACATGTGCAGCATCCAGGGGAGAACTCAATTTTTGGCTTTGTTGGTAGTGCCTCAAATCCCACTTCCCAGCCCCACAGCAGGCAGCCGAGAGAAGGGTGGTCTCCATTCCTGGGGTGGCTTTCTGAAGCCAGGGTAAGGCAATAAGAACCTTGTCTTCCAAATCTCAGGATTCTGTATTTTTGATGGCTGATTTGCTGCTTTTGATGTGGGGAAGGTGGACTGCTGAGATAATAGAACAAAAACCTTAGTGACCACACATAACAAGGCATGCTTCGCAAAAAATAGTTCGGAAAAGTCACAATGGATGGCTCCAACACTCAATAAACAAGATTCCTGCAACCCCTGAGGATTGAGAGAATTAGATCTCCAGAGTTACTGCAACATAGTGTTCAAATTATTTCCAGTTCTCAATGAAGAAATTACAAAACAGAGAAACAAGAATGTGTAGCCTACTCACGGAGAGGGGAGAAACCAATTTGACAGAAATTAGCCCCTGAGGAACCCAGACACTGGAATTATTAGTCCAAGATGTTAAATCAACTGTTTAAATATGTCAATGAGCTAAAAGGAGAATTATGGAAAAAAATAAAGGAAATCAAGAAAACTATACATGAACAATGAGAATATCAATAAAGAGACAGAAATTATTACAAGGAACCAAGTAGAAAATCTGGAGCTGAAAATAACTGAAATAGAAAAAGTTGCTATAGGGTGGGGCATGGTGGCTCATGCCTATAATCTCAGCACTTTGGGAGGCTGAGGCAGGTGGATCATTTCAGCTCGGGAATTTGAGACCAGCCTGGGCAACACGGCAATATACCAGCTCTACAAAAAAACCACAAAAATTAGCTGGGTTGGTGGCACGTACCGTATAGTCCCAGCTACTCAGGGGGCTGAGGAGGTGGGAGATCGCTTGAGCCTGTGAAGTCAAGGCTACAGTGAGCCATGTTTGTGCCACTGCACTCCAGCCTGAGTGACGAATGAGACTGTCTCAAAAAAAAAAAAAAAAAAAAAGGAAAAAGTCACTCTAGGGGTTCACATTTGAGCAGGCAGAAGAGAAGGATCAGTAAACTGTAATATAAGAAAATTAAAACTCCCCAGTCTGGCAGGTGCAGTGGTTACACCTGTGATCTCTGTTCTTTGGAGGTGGGGCAGGAGGATCAATTGAGACCGGCAAGATGGCAAGTCCCATCTGTAAAAAAAAAAAAAAAGAAAAAAAATTCTTCTTTTAAATTAGCCAGGTGTAATGGCAGGTACCGTAGTCCCAGCTACTTGGGATGTGAAGGTGGGAGGATTGCTTGAGCCAGGAGTTGGGGATTAGAGTGAGCTATGATCACGCCAATGTCCTCTAGCCTGGGCAACAGGGTGAGACTCTGTCTCTAAAAAAACAAACTATCCAATCTGAAGAGCAGAGTGAAAAAAGAATGAAGAAAAATAAACAACAGAGCCTGAGGTCCCTGTGGGATACCATCAAACATGCCAACATGCATATTATAAAAGTCCCAGAAGAAGGAATCTCAGTAGAAGGCAGAGATAAATGGGAAGAAAAAACATTTGAAGAAATGATGGTTAAAACTTTCCAAATCTGAGGAAAACCATAAATACACACATCTAAGAAGCTCAGTGAACTTCAAGTTGGATATACTCAAAGAAATCCACACTGAGACACATGTAATCAAGTTATCAAAACCCAAAGGAAGAATAGGAGAATTTTGAAAGCAGCAAAAGAGAACTGACGTCACATCACATAGAGGAGGAGTCTTGGTAAGGATGATTACCAGCCGTATTCAAGAGAGCCTGGGGAAGATCACCAGCTGCTTCTCTTGGGAAACCATGGAGGCCAGAGGCAATGGGGGCGACATGAAGTTCTGAAAGAAAAAAAACCGGCAACCAAGAATTCTATATCTGCCACAGCTGTTCTTCAACAATGAAGGAGAAAATAAAGACATTTCCAGATGAACAACAGCTCAGGGAGCTCATTACCAGTGTAACCGATCTGCAAGAAACGCTAAGTGGTGTAAGGCTGAAATGAAAGGACACTGGACAGTAACTCAAGCCATGAGGCCAAAATAAAGAGCAGTGGTAAAGGGAACTATGTAGATAAATATAAAAGCCAGTATTATTGGACTTTCGGTATGGCTTGTGGCTTTTCTCTTTTTCTTATGTAATAGGCAAATGCACAAAACAATAATTACAAATCTATGTTAATCAGTATACAATGTATAAAGAAGTAATCTGTGACAATAACATATAAAGAGGGAAAGACAGATTTATAGGAGCATAGTATATACTATTGGATCTAAGCTGGTATTATTCAAACTAGTTTGTTATAAATTTAAGGCTGGACATGGTGGCTCATGCCTGTAATCCCAGCACTTTGGGAGGCCGAGGAGGTGGATCACTTGAGGCCAGTATTTGAGACCAGCCTGGCTAACATGGTGAAACCCTGTCTTTACTAGAAATACAAAAATGAGCTGGGTGTTGGTGGTGGATGCCTGTAATCCCAGCTACTTGGGAGGCTGAGGCAGGAGAATCACTTGAACCCAGGAGGCGGAGGCTGCAGTGAGCCAGATTGCTCCACTGCACTCCAGCCTGGGTGACAGAGTGAGACCCTGTCTCAAAATGAAACAAAACAAAACTAGGTTGTTATACATTTAAGATGTGAATTGTTGCCCCCATGTTAACCCATTAAGAACATAATTTAAAAATCTACAGAAATGGAATGAAGAAAGGAGTTTAAAAAGTACACTAAAAAAAAATACAAAAAGGCAGTAATGAAGGTATTGAGGAATTTTTAAAATGTAAGACATACAAAAACAAATGCATAAATGGCAGAAGAAAATATTGTTTTATCACTAATGTTAAATGTAACTGAATTAAACTCTCCTATGAAAAGGCTGGGATTGGCAGATTGGATTTAAAAAAAAAAAGATCCATCTATATGTCGTCAGCAAGAGATTCACTCTAGATGTAAGGACACAGTCTTGAAAGTAAAATGATGGAAAAAGGTATTTTACCAAATAGTAATTAAAAGAGAGCTGAGTGGCTGTATTATTATCAGATAAAATAGACTTTAAAATGATTACAAAATACAAAAAAGGGCATCATATAGTGATAAAAGATTGACACAAACTTGTTTTGGCACCTGGACAAAAACAAGTTTTAATACATTTTAACAGACTGAAATCGGACAAAGCATTTTTTCCAATCACAATGGAATGAAACTAGAAATGAATAACAATGAAAACTTGAAAATTCACACACATATGGAAATTGACACTTTTTTTTTTTTTTTTTGAGATGGAATCTCACTCTGTTGCCAAGGCTGGAGTGCAGTGGCACATCTCGGCTCACTGCAACCTCTGCCTCCCGGGTTCAAGCGATTCTCCTGCCTCAGCCTCCTGAGTAGCTGGGATTACAGACGTGTACCACCAGCCCAGCTAGTTTTTGTATTTTTAGTAGAAACGGGGTTTTCACCATGTTGGCCAGGCTGATCTTGAACTCCTGACCTTGTGATCCGCCCGCCTCGACTGCCCAAAGCACTAGGATTACAGGCGTGAGCTACTGCACCCGGCCGGAAATTAACACTCTTAAATACAAATGAGCTAACAAAGAATCACAAGAGAAATTAGATAATACCTTAAGATAAGTAAATGAAAAAGAAAATACACCTACCAAAACTTAGGAGATGCAGCAAAAGCAGCATTAAGAGGGAAATTTATAGTTGTAAATCTATACATGAAAGAAAAATACTGCAAACAGTGGATTAGTGTCCCTTATGATTGCAGACTTGTGTATTACTTCTTCTTCTACTTCTTTTTTTTTTTTTTTTTGAGATGGAGTCTCACTGTCACCAGGCTGGAGTGCAGGGCGTGATCTCAGCTCACTGCAACCTCTGCCTCCTGGTTCAAGCAATTCTCCTGCCTCAACTTCCCGAGTATCTGGGACCACAGACACACACCACCACACCCAGCCAATTTTGTATTTTTTAGTAGACACGGGGTTTCACTGTGTTAGCCAGGATGGTCTTGATCTGTTGACCTCATGATCCACCCACCTCGGCCTCCCAAAGTGCTGGGATTACAGGCATGAGCCACTGCGCCTGGCCAGACTTGTATCTTACCTCTATAGTTATAAACTATAAACCATAGTTTATAGTTCTATAAACTTCACATAACTGAAATTTATGCTATTAGGTATTTACAAATTTATGAGCTTCCTATGGAATTGATCTTTTTATTACTTTGAAATGTGTATCTTTATATCTTGTAATTCTACTTTAGATCTACTTTGTCTGATATTAATATAGCCATATAATTTTCCCTTGGCTAATATTTGCATGATCTATTTTCATCCTTTCACTTTTAGACTATGTATGTCTACATACTTAAAATGTTTCTTTTGTAAATAAAATATGGCTGTGTTTTATTTTTTATGTAGCTGACAAATTCTGTATTATTTTATTTTTTACTCAGAATTATTTTCTTATGCGGCATAATTGACAAATAATAATTATATTAAAAAGAGAAGAAAGATCTAAAATCGACAACCTAACTGTACACCTCAAAGAACTAGAAAGAGAAGAGCAATTTAAACTCAAAGCTAGAAGAAAGGAAATAATAAAGAATCAGAGCTGAGATAAATGAAGTAGATAATAGAAAAACAGAGAAAATCAATGAAAGCAAAGTTTTTCTTTGAAAACATCAACAAAATTGACAAACTTTTAACTAGGTGGATTCAGAAAAAAAGAAGATTCAGTTTACTAAAATCAGAAATGAAATGAGACATTATTACCAATTTAACAGAAAGTAAAAGGTTTATAAAAGAATAGCATAAACAGTTGTATACTAACAAATTGGATAACCTAGATTAGATGAACATATTCCTAGAAATACACAATATACCAAAAATGACTCATAAAGCAGTAGAAAATCTGAATAGACTCTGAACTACTAAGGTTGAATCAGTAAGACCTGGCCTTTTCTTCACCAGATGATTTCATTGGTGAATTCTTCTTTTTTTTTTCTGAGACAGTCTCGCTCTGTTGCCCAGGCTGGTGTGCAGTGGCACGATCTCGGCTCACTGCAACCTCCGCCTGCCAGGTTCAAGTAATTCTCCTGCCTCACCCTCCCCAGTAGCTGGGATTACAGGTATGCACCACCATAGCCAGCTAATTTTTGTATTTTTAGTAGAGACGGGGTTTCACCATGTTAGCCAGGCTGGTCTCGAACTCCTGACCTCGTGACCCACCCGCCTCGGACTCCCAAAGTGCTGGGATTACAGGCGTGAGCCCCCGCGCCCGTCCGCCATTATGAATATTGATGCAAAATGTTTAATACTAGCAAACCAAATTTAACAGCTTATCAAAATAATTATATACTGTGACTAAGTGAGGTTTATTCTGTAAATGCAAGGACGTTCAACATAGGAAAATCAACCAAGGTAATACACCACATTAATAGAATGAAGGGGAAAACCCCAAATGATCATCTCAATTGATACAGAAAGAGTATTTGACAAAATCCAACACACTTTCATCTGAAAGCAGTCAATAAACTAGGAATGGAAGGGAATTCCTTCAAAATAATAAAGGTTATATCTGAAAAACCCACAGCTAATATCATACACAATGGTGAATTTCTTAAAACTGTACCCCAAACATCAGAAAGAAGATAAGGCCTTCTTTCTATTCAACACAGTAGTAGCCTTTGTAGTCACAGCAACTCAGCCAAAAATAAATCGCATCTGAATTGGAAAGGAAGAGGTAAAATCACCTCTGTTCACAGAAGACATGCTGTTACATGTAGCAAATTCTAAAGAATCCACAATAAAATGGTTACATCTCACTCCAGAATTCAGAGACATGGCAAGATACAAAATCAACACACGAAAATCGGCTGCATTGTTATCCACCAGCAATGAACATTCTGAAAGCATATTAAGAAAACAATTCTGGCCGGGAGCAGTGGCTCATGCCTATCATCCCAGCACTTTGGGAGGCTGAGGTGGGCGGATCACCTGAGGTCAGGAGTTCGAGACCAGCCTGGCCAACATGGTGAAACCTGTCTCTACTAAAAATACAAAAATCAGCCGGGTGTGGTGGCACGCAGCTGTAATCCCAGCTACTTGGGAGGCTGAGGCAGGAGAATCTTTGAACCTGGGAGGCGGAGGTTGCAGTGAGATCGTGCCACTGCACTGCACTCCAGCCTGGGTGACAGAGTGAGATTCCGTCTCAAAAAAAAAAGCATCAAAAAGAATAAAAAAATACACAGGAATAAATTTAACGAAGGAGGCACAAGACTTAGACTTACATATTGAAAACTGTTAAAACATTGCCAAAAGAATTAAAGAAGACATAAATAAATGGAAGGATATTCCATGTTGGGGATTGGGAGGCGTAGTTGTAGTTATTAAGATGACAATACTGCCCAGCCTATCTACAGAGTTAATGCAAAATCCCTTTCAAAATCCCAGGGAAGTTTTTTGCAGAAATAGAAAAACCTAATTTGAAATTCAGGCCCCGCATGGTGGCTCAGGCCTGTAATCCCAGCATTGTGGGAGGCTGAAGCAGACGGATCACCTGAGGCCAGGAGTTCGGGACCAGCCTGGCTAGCATAGCAAAAACCCCGTCTGTACCAAAAAATACAAAAATTATCCGGGTCGGGGGTTACGTGCACCTGTAGTCCCAGCTACTCGGGAGGCTGAGGTGGGAAAATCACCCAAGTCCAGGGAAGTCGAGGCTGCAGTGAGCCTTGATCGCGCCAATGCACTCCAGCCTGGGTGACAGAATGAGACCCTGTCTCAAAAAAAAAGTAAGTAAATAAATTAATTAATTAAATTAACGTGGGACCTCTCCTATTGGCTCTGGGAAGCTTGCGGCTTGAGATGCGGCCCCGCAGAGGAATGCGCATGCGCTGATTCGTCCAACGACTTGGGTCGGTGGAAAAGTAACGGCGGTTTTTGCCTTTTTGTTGTTTTGTTGTTGTTTTTTTTTGAGATGGAGTCTCGCTCTGTTGCCCAGGCTGGAGCTCACTGCAGCCTCGACTTCCCCGGACTTAGGTGATTTTCCAGGGCTCTCTGCCCATCCGTCCTTTCCTCTCCCCAACCCCTGTCAACCACTGATTATTTTACTATCTATGTAATTTTCCCTTTTCCAAAATGTCACGTAATTGGAATCATACAGTATGTGGCCTTTTTGGCTTCTTTCACTTAGTAATGTGCATTTTGGGTCCCTGTATGCCTTTTCATGACTTGATAGCTCATTTCTTTTCTCACTGAATGATATTCCGTTGTCTGCAGGTACCAGAATTATTTCTCCAGTCACCTGCTGAAGGACATGTTGGTCACCTCCAGTTTCTGGTAATTCTAATGAAGCTTCTATGTAGGTGCCAGCCCCACAGGGTTGTGGGTTTCTTCTCCCTGTGTTTGGAGACGAGAGACTGTAGAAAAAAGACACAAGACAGAGATAAAAGAAAAGACAGCTGGGCTCGGGGGACCACTGCCACCAAGACGCAGAGACCAGTAGTGGTCCCGAATGCCAGGCTGCGCTGTTATTTATTGGATACAAAGCAAAAGGGGCAGGGTAAGGAGTGTGAGTCATCTTCACTGATTGATAAGGTCAAGTGAGTCACGTGTCCACCGGACAGGGGGCCCTTCCCTGTTAGGTGGCCGAGGCGGAGAGAGAGAGAGGACAGCTTACACCATTATTTTTTCTATGCTCTTTTCAGAAAGATCAAAGACTTTAATACTTTCACTAATTTGCTACTGCTTTCTAGAGGGCGGAGCCAGGTGTACAGGATGGAACATGAAGGTGGACTAGAGCATGACCACTGAAGCACAGCATCACAGGGAGACGGTCAGGCCTCCGGATAACTGCGGGAAAGCCTGACTGGTGTCAGGCCCTCCACAAGAGGTGGAGGAGCAGAGTCTTCTCTAAACTCCCCCGGGGAAAAGGAGACTCCCTTTCCCGGTCTGCTAAGTAGCGGATGCTTTTCCTTGGCACCGATGCTACCACTAGACACGGGCGTCTCCCCAGACGCTGGCATCACCGCTAGACCAAGGAGCCCTCTGGTAGCCCTGTCCGGGCATAACAGAAGGCTCGCACTCCTGTCTTCTGGTCACTCCTCACTATGTCCCCTCAGCTCCTATCTCTGTGTGGCCTGGTTTTTCCTAGGTTATGATTATAGAGCAGGGATTATTATAATATTGGGATAAAGAGTAATTACTACCAACTAATGATGAATGATATTCATATATAATCATATCTAAGATCTACATCTAGTATAACTCTTGTTATCTTATATATTTTATTACACTGGAACAGCTCGTGCCCTCAGTCTCTTACCTCGGCACCTGGGTGGCTTGCCGCCCACATTTCTATAAACATTTGTGTGCAAGTTTGTGTGTGGACATAACTCTTCAACTCCATTGGGTAAATAATGAGGAGCACAATTGCTAAATCTTATGACAAGACTATGTGAGCTTTGTAAAAAACTGCCACACTGTCTTCCAAAGTGGCTGTGCCATTTTGCATTCCCACAGCAATGAATGAGAGTTCCTGTTTCACATCCTCACCAGCATTTGGTGCTTTCATTCTTGTGGATTTTGGCCATTCTGATAGGTGTGCAGTGGTATCTCATTGCTGTCTTAATTGGCAATTCCTAATAACATATTATGCAGAGCATCTTTTCATATACTTAGTTTCCATCTGCAGATCTGTTCAGCTTTTGCCCAGTTTTGAGTTGTTTTCTTATTGCTGAGTTTTAAGAGTTCTTTGCGTATTTCAGATATGAATCCTTAGATATATTTTGCAAATATTTTCTCACAGTCTGTGATTTGTCTTTTGATTCTCTTAACAGTATCTTTTGCAAAACAAATTTTTTCATGTTAATGAAATCAAACTTTCCAATTTTTTTCTTTGTGGATCATGCTTTTGGTGTTGTATCTAAAAAAAAAAATCACCAAATCCAAGGTTATCTAGATTTTTTCCTTATGTTATCTTCTAGAATTTTGAAACTTTTACATTTCATATATTGGTCTAATATCTACTTTGCATTAACTTTTGTAAAAAGTATAAAGTCTGTTTACATATTTTTTTTTTGCATGTGGATGCCACTTGTTCCAGAACCATTCGTTAAAAAGACTCTCCTTTCTCCATTGAATCGTTTTTGCTCCTTTGTCAGAAATCAGTTGGCTGCATTTCAGTCTGTTTCTGGGCTCTCTGTTCTGTTTCACTGATGGGTGTGTATGTGTCTTCTGTTTTGCCTTCAATTAAAAAAAAATCTAAATATCTACTCGCTGCCTCAATTTGCTTATGAATTCTCATTTGTAAACAGAAAAGCGTAAATTAATGCCTGAGTATCTTTTGGGGTAGATGTTGCATTGAATACAATGAGCAGAATGAGTTATAACCTTAAAGTGAACATAAAAATTTGACCATAGTGGTAACAGATTTGCGCACTAGTGACGTCAATGACAGAGTCCATTGCAATATTGCTTCCTCCTTCGGCTCAGCTCTGCTTCACACCAGGCAACGACCAATCCCTTCTGTGCTTCATTCAAGGATTTCTGTGGGGTGGAAAGCAGAAATATCATGAGCTCAGTGGAGGGAGAGAAGGCAGTTTCCCAGGCTGGGAGCAGTCAGATCTCTGGCGGGTCCCAACACTGCTCTGTAGCAATGCCTAGAGGGCGATGGAAACGGTGAAAATGAGGTGGGTGCTGGCCCCAGGGTTCCCAGTGTTACCAGGTCCCCGTGGTCTATAAGATGCCCGGAAATGAGATCTTCTGGGCTTTGGGGGCCCCTGTGGAGTTGGAAAATAAGAAAGTGAGCAGTGACAATCCAGACTGGTTATTAGAGGTACATCTCCCATTTTTCAGAAACCAAGGAGCCTTTGATCAGTAGTGAAATTGTGGCACCGCAGCAGTGGTGGGTGGAATGTCCTGCCATTCTGGATGGGTGATGGCTCGGGGTCAAGACTGAATTCATTAGAAAAAAAAGAAGTTTTTTTTTTTTTTTTTTCCTACCTGAGTTTGTGAATGAAGAGCTCCACTGCTGTGAAATGTGCAAATCATTGGCTGTTGTTTCTCATGTGCATTCCAGGAGTATCAAGTCCAAAACGAAGCTCTTCAAACCGTCTGGGAAGAGAAAACAGCAGACAAGGAAAGGTGTATTTGTCTGATCCCAGGAATCAATATAAACATCCATGATAACCCCACCTATTTTTTTAATGTATGATTTGGACGAAACAAGAGAAAGAGACTGATTACTGCTGAGTCCCTGCTGCGGTCCCGACACCGCCGGAGACGCCCTGCTCTCCTTATTCTGTTGATGCTCATGAGAAAGACACTGCTTGTTGCTGAGTCCCTGCTGTGGTCCCGACACCGCTGGAGACGCCCTGCTCTCCTTATTCTGTTGATGCTCATGAGAAAGACACTGATGTCTGAGGAAGAAGGTTCTCGTCCACCTCTGCCCCTGGTGTGTCACGTGCCGGCCTTGTCAACGCACACGAGAACCTGACAGGGTGAGTGTTATAACCCCAGTTATAGAAAAGGAAACTGGCTCTAAAGTGTTTAGCATCTTGCCCAAGTTCTGACACTTAGCAGAGGCCTAAGTTTAAATGCAGCCCCGTCTTGCTCTTTGACAGCCTCAGCGCCACACGCCCTGGGTGGCCCATGCAGTGAGTCACTGACAGCCCTTGTGGTGGGCCCGTGGCACAGCATGCAGCGAAATGGTCCACTGACCTTTTCAGACACCCAGGCAATTCGTGATACAGTGTATGCAGTCACTCCCGGTGAGTCCTATTGTTCAGTTTAATAGAATACCTAATTCTATGTTTAGTGTGAATAAAGGGAGAGTTCTTGTGGTTTTTAAGAATGTGAAGCTTATCTATTTTGCCTGCAAGTTGGCAAGTTGGAAGTTCCGATACTATAGGAAGCATAAGTGCAGGTTATAATGATGGGTTTTTTGTAAGACTGAATTCACATCAAACTGAATCAGTAACTCCAGCTGTATGAACAGGGTGAGACATTAAACATTTAATGAAAACAATTCCTTTCTTAGGTCACAGCAAGGACTAAATATGTCCAATTATCTTGCCCACTAAGATGTATTGTAATATTTGCAGTTAATCACTCATTCAGTTCAAAGGGTATTTATTAATTGTCTGCTCTGGGCATAACATTAATTGGAAGCAGTGTGTTCACATGAAAAAAAAACTTACCTGAGACTCTAAGTCACAACTTTCCATGACCAGCACACGTTTCTAATCTGAAATACATATCTAAAGCTTCAAATGCATAAATAGATATCCCAATCTAGAACTAAGTTAATAGTTTCTTTGAATTAATTGTTTAAATTATCCTGGGAATAGGAAAGATATGTTTACATGAAACAATAAAGGCTATATTAGAATTAGTAAACTTTAAAAGACTCCTTTAATCTTAATATATAAACATACTACCTAGGCACACGTTTAAATACATCTGCAACCTACTATTTTTAGATTTAAGTAAATCATTAAACCTTAAATTGGGAAAAGATTTCAGTGTTAAGAGCTCTAGACTGTGAAACTTGAATGTTTTTGTAAACTTTTTGAGTCTTATCCAGAAATACAAATTTTCCTGGCACTGAGAACTGCAAGAAATTTCACTTGGAGTCTCCACATAGTCAACCATGTGATGGCAACATCAGTGTAATAGATACTGTCATAAACATCCTGTGACTTTTATTTTTTTTTATACTTTAAGATCTGGGATACGTGTGCAGAACGTGCAGGTTTGTTACATAGGTATACACATGCCATGGTAGTTTGCTGCACCCATCAACCCATCATCTACATTAGGTGTTTCTCCTAATGCTCTCCCTCCCCTTGCCCCCCACACCCTGACAGGCCCCAGTGTGTGATGTTCCCTTCCCTGTGTCCATGTGTTCTCATTGTTCAATTCCCACTTATGAGTGAGAACATGAGGTGTCTGGTTTTCTGTTCCTGTGTTAGTTTGCTGAGAATGATGGTTTCCAGTTTCATCCATGTCCCTGCAAAGGACATGAACTTATCCTTTTTATGGCTGCATATATTCCATGGTGTATATGTGCCACATTTCTTTATCTAGTCTATCATTGATGGGCATTTGGGTTGGTTGCAATTCTTTGCTATTGTGAATAGTGCTGCAGTAAACATACATGTGCATGTGTCTTTATAGCAGAATGATTTATAATCCTTTGGGTATATACTCAGTAATGGGATTGCTGGGTCAAATGGTATTTCTGGTTCTAGATCCTTGAAGAATCGCCACACTGTCTTCCACAATGGTTGAACTCATTTACACTCCCACCAACAGTGTAAAATCGTTCCTGTTTCTCCACATCCTCTCCAGCATCTGTTGTTTCCTGACTTTTTAATGATTGCCATTCTAACTGGTGTGAGATGGTATCTCATTAAGGGTTTGATTTGCATTTCTCTAGTGACCAGTGATGATGAGCTTGTGTTCATGTATTTTTCAGCCGCATAAATGTCTTCTTCTGAGAAGTGTCTGTTCATATCCTTCGCCCACTTTTTGATGGGGTTGTTTGTTTTTTTCTTGTAAATTTGTTTAAGTTCCTTGTAGATTCTGGATATTAGTCCTTTATCAGATGGGTAGATTGCAAAAATTTTCTCCCTTTCTGTAGGTTTCCTGTTCACTCTAATGGTGGTTTCTTTTTTTTTTTTTTTTTTTTTGAGACAGAGTCTCACTCTGTCACCCAGGCTGGAGTGCAGTGGCACAATCTTGGCTCACTGCAAGCTCCGCCTCCCGGGTTCACACCATTCTCCTGCCTCAGCCTCTCCGAGTAGCTGGGACTACAGGCGCCCGCCACCATGCCTGGCTAATTTTTTGTATTTTTAGTAGAGACGGGGTTTCACCGTGGTCTCAATCTCCTGACCTCGTGATCCACGTGCCTCGGCCTCCCAAAGTGCTGGGATTACAAGCGTGAGCCACTGCGCCGGCCTATGGTAGTTTCTTTTGCTGTGCAGAAGCTCTTTAGTTTAATTAGATCCCATTTGTCAATTTTGGCTTTTGTTGCCATTGCTTTTGGTGTTTTAGTCATGAAGTCTTTGCCCATGCCTATGTCCTGAATGGTTTGCCTAGGTTTTTCTAGTTTCATGCTTTAGGTCTTACATTTAAGTCTTTAATCCATCTTGAGTTAATTTTTGTGTAAGGTGTAGGGAAGGGGTCCAGTTTCAGTTTTCAGCATGTGGCTAACCAGTTTTCCCAACACCATTTATTAAATAGGGAATCCTTTTCCCATTGCTTGTTCTTATCAAGGTTGTCAGACATCCTAAACTTTTTAATTTAAGAATTTACATTTTTTAAAGTAACTGACAATCATTTAAAAATCCATGACTTAAAAAATAATAATTCCTCCTATGTTTTCAACAAAGAGAAGTGAAAATCTGTTTACACAAAGGCCTGAATATAAGTATTCATAACAACTTTCTTCTTAATAGCCAAATATTTTTAAAATAGTCTATCACTGCAGAATAGATAAACAAGCTGTAATATATTCCTATGGTGGTTACTGCCCAACATAAGAAGAGTGACATACACACCAGAAACCACATGGACATATCTCAAAGGCATTAAAATATATGAAATAAACCAGGTATAAGATAATTTACTGTATGATTCCATTTATATCAAATGCTTTTCTTTCTTCTTTTCTTTTTCGACAACATCTCACTCTGTCACCAAGGCTGGAGTGCAGTGATGTGACCACAGATCACCATAGCCTTGACCTCCCAGGCTCAGGTGATTCTTCGGCCTCCTGAGTAGCTGGGACCACAGGTGTGTGCCACCACACCTGGCTAATTGTGTGTGTGTGTATTTTTTTTTTTGAGACAGGGTTTGCCTTCTTACCCAAACTGCTTGTTCAGGTGATCCTCCCTCCTCCGTCTAGTGCTACAATTACAGACATGAGTCACCACACGTGGCCTGTATCAAATTCTAAGACAGACAAAACTAGAGTGAAAGAAAGCAACTGCCAGGAGCTGTGGTGGAGGGGGGCACTGACTACAGCAGCATGCAAGGGAATTTTTGGGGTAATGAAATGTATTTCAATGGTAGTGCTGTGTACATGACTATATATATTTGTCAAAATGCACTCATTTGTACACTTAAAATTACTACATTTTATTATATGTAAATTAAACTCAAACAATAAAAAATAAACTTTTGATCCTGAAAAAATACCTACATACACACAAACGACCTCTGAAACAAACTACTTTCTCAGAATTTCTAATTTAAATATTCAGAAATATGAATGACGACAATGAATTTTAACAAGGCTTGCCTAATTCAATTCTGTTTTGGATCACGCCTGGGAGGCATATTAGCTGCTGGCTTAGGTGGACTTCCTTATCTCCTTTGCATATGAAAAAACAGGAGGTTGAGACAGAAACAAGATATGTAACTAATGTACAATGAAACTTTCTACTGCCCAGGAAATGAGGCTTTCTATTGCCCAATGAATTGTGCCTGGCAGCACAATTCACTGCTTCACAATTGATCATTCTTTTTACCCTCAAAGCATCCTCGAAATGATTGACTCAACCGTGAGAGAAACACTGTAAATATTCTCAGATACAAACTCGCAGTACCAGCGTCACAGAACACCTGCAGGTGCAAGTAACTAAAAATCCAGCTCAATTTGACTTTAATAAGAAGGCAATTTTTTGACTCAGGTGGGTAGTTCAGAAGCAGACCAAGCTTCAGGGTGAATTTGAGCAAAAAGAAGCTCATGGATGCTACCCAGGACTCAGTCTCTTCCCAATTTTCTGCTCTGCCTTCAGTGAAGTCACAATCATTCTGAGTGTGGCAAAATCTCCAGGAACGATTTCTGAGGCTGCATTCTTCGTCAGAGAGGGAGCATGAGCAAGCACACTCTTAGCACAACTTGCATCTGACTCTAACTGGAACAATGCAGGCCCTTGCCCATCCCCAAGTCCATTAGGGGGACCAAGGGAGTGCTGTGTGGCACCAGGCATGAGCCTCAGTTATGCACCCACCTTGGAACCAGTAGCTGTGACATAGGGTGAGACGGTGCTGGTTAGGTTAAGTCAACCAGCACCCACCCTATGTTTCAAACCATGTGACTGAATAACTCAGGGCTCTGTTAGGAAGGAGAAAGGGGGATGCTTCTTGAAGAGTACCCAACACTCAACTACAATTCGATTTGACAGGAACCCGGAGGCCTTGCCCATAGAAATCTCTCACAGTTGCTTGGAGAGAGAACACTCAGTACAAAAATCTTATGGCAGCAACCCTGTGGCCTCAAGGGTGCCACGGACTTGGTGTGGGGGGTGGGGAAGGGAGGGTGGGGAAGGGCTCAGCATCTTCTGAAGATGAAGCAGAAGAATAGATGGCACTGCCTTAGCAGAGTGGAAAACGTTTAACCCCAAGAGGTGCCTACAGAGGCAGGTGGCCACACCACAGACTCCTAGAAGGGCTTGGGTTACGGTTCCCAAGTGTCTAGATAAGCAGAGGAGATGGTGAGGCAGACACAGAGGGTCAGTTCAAAGCTGATTGGGAAGCGTGTGATCCCAAGACCCCTCAGTCCACACTGGCAGTCAAATATTCCTCCCCGACAGCAGAAAAAGCAACTGTTTTCTTCAGACATTGAAACAGGACTTTTCTAAGCTGCAGGACACTGGGTAATGCTGCTTATGCAAAGACAGTATTTAGTGAAAGCCAATGTACTGAACAGGGAGAGCCACAGACTCTTTCTCCCTCTTGGCTCCCAGAATGCTGGGGTCAGGCTTGCAGTCTTAGGAGACCGGCGACCTCTTTTTGGAGAGGATCTGCAGATACCAACAATTCAGGGTTTCCTCAGGTCCAGGAGTGCCAGGCTCCTGTGCACTCTTCCTTTGGGGCAGCAAAGGAAGACTCCATCTGGGCTTTTGGCCCTGGTGTTTCCGATGTGGCGTCTCACACAGGAGTTCATCTCCTCTCAGAATAGTGGACCCAGGATTGTTTGTAAAGACCTACCAATAGCTCACTGTCCATGCACGTGGTAAGAGCACAGCATCCACAGAGAGTTTCCTGGGGCCCAGAACTGGTGCTGGGGCCCATAGCGGAAAACCTCAACCCAACACCTGGGAGTGCTCTTGGGAACCTGCACTTTCCTGGGGCAGGAAGAGGTGACAAGCCCATGGCAACACCCGCCCACCACAACACCTGAGTCCACACCTGCCTACCACATCTGCCCACCACAACACCCGCCCACCACAACACCTGAGTCTGCACCCGCCCACCACAACACCCACCCACCAGAATACCTGAGTCCACACCTGACCACCACAACACCCGCCCACCACAACACCCGCCCACCACAACACCCCCACCACAACACCTGAGTGCACACCTGCCCACCACAATACTTGCCCACCACAACACCCACCCACCGCAATAGCCGCCCACCACAACATCCAAGTCAACAGCCCCCAACCACAACACCTATCAACACCCATCCATTCCAACACCCCCCACCACAACGCCAGCAGCAATACCTGCCCACCACACTTGAGGAGCCTCGGGCAATCACCACCCCCAGCCTTGGGGCCACACTGAGGGGAAACGGAGGCCTGAGCTCTCCATCCTGGCTCTCCTCGTGCTGATCTGAGCCCAGGAGAAGGTCATGGAGAGAGAAGGCCAGGTGTGCTCTTGGACAGTCGCTGAGACTCTCACAGGAAGGGGCATGCAGGGCCAGGGGTGTGAGGAGGTCCCAGAGTCGCACATCACATCAGGAGGAGGTGAAGCTCCTGGGGCCCGGGCAACGTTCCCCAGCCAGAGGGAGCCTGCTGGCCTCCTCTGAGCTGGTACTTGGGGAGTAAAAAAGATCAAAGGTAAGTTATATTGATGGTTCCATGATCATGCAGGGTTGGAGTAATGACCAAGCTGACCAGCAGTTTAAGTGTTTGTTAGTCGCCTTCTGGGGACAGGAGCAGGTTAACTGAGTGCGTTTGAGGGACAAAAACAGAGCATTTATTTTTATAATTCATAAAGCCAAGACCACTAAATGGATGTCCAGTTGAAAACACGATGGGAATTTAAACAGCCTTCGGAAGGAACCCCCCCCCCCCCGTCTCTGTATTCACACCAGTCAGGCTGTCTGCGCGTCGGTGCGGGAGCAAATATTCCTCCCAACTGGTTTTCTGCCACGTCTGAGGGCTTTGAAGATGCTGAGGTCCTTCGGTATGTCCATGGCTCACAAAGGCCCCATTTGGTGGCATTGGATGCAGCTGCAGCCAACTGTGCCTTTATTCAGGTTCCTGCTAAAACAGACAGGGCACAGCTACCGACTACTCCTCCGCAACTTTCTTCAGGATGCTGCGGGAAGCACGGGCGCTTCTGCCGTGACTGATGTGACAACCGTCCCAGAGGTGCCTCCTCCACCCGCCACATTCCACAGACCTAAGAGACCTTGACTGGAGCAGGCCCTGCCCATACCTTGGTTTTGGACTTCATGCCTCCAGAGCTGTGAGAGAAGAAACTCGATTGCTTTAAGCCCCTGGGTTTCTGGTAACTGATTACAGCAGGTGTGGGAAGCCAGCATCCTTCCACATTGGTGCAGGGGATTCTGAGATGTCCAGCTAGGATTGGCTTTTTACCAGGGTGCAACTGAATTGAGGTATCGTTTAGTACAAAGTTTAATTTTAAACATTTTGTGGAGCACATCAATTTTTTAAACCTGATTATAGTAAACTCTTTACCTAATAACAGGTCATGAAGAGTTCTCCTTATGTTTTCTTCTAAAATGTTTATACTTTTGTAGTTTTCATTTAGATCTGTGATTACTTTCAGTTAAGTATTCATAAGATGTGAGGTTTAGATTGCGGATGTTTGCACATGCCTGTCAACATGATTCATAACCGCTTGTTGGAAAGACTCTCCCTCCATTAACTCCTTTTGCATATTTGGCATATTTGTGTTCTGGACACTGTATTCTGTTTCAAGGATCTATACGTTTGCTACTCTGCAAATGCCACTGTCTTGATGACTGCAGATTTATAGTAAGTCTTAAAATAAAGTAGTTTTAATTTTATGTTTTCTCCAACTTTGTTCTTCTTCAGTATTAAGTTGCATATTCTCTCTTTTGCCTTTCCATATAAAGTTTAGAATCAGCTCGGTTTAAACATTTTTGTGGGATTTTAATTGGAATTGCATTAAACTACAGATCAATTTGGGAGAGCTGATGTATTTACCATGTTGGGTCTTTCAATCTATGAGTATGTTGTTTCTCCATTTATTTATACATATATACATATATGCAAAAATTGTCTTCACAGGTCTTTTGTAGTACATGGAAATCCTGTACATGTTTGGAAAGATTCATACCTAAATGTTTCACTGTTTGGACCTGTTATACAAAGGCATTTTTTAAAAAATTGAATCTCCAGTTACACATTGCTATTATGTAAAAATATGATTGGCTTTCTATGTAAATGTAGAAATATGATTTGTTGATCATAAGTTCTACTTTGCTAAGTTCATTCATTATTTCTGGGAGTTATTTATTTATTTAGTTTTTGTGTTTCTTGGGATTTTCTGTGTGTAAAATCATGTCATCTACAACTAAGGACACTGCTGTTTTCTCTCCAATCAATATGCATTTTATTTCTTTTTCTTGCCTTATTGTAGTGACTGGGATTTTAAGTGTGATGTCCAATAGGATTAGAAAATCTGGGCATTCCTATCTTCTGCCTGATCTCACTGAGAAAGCATGGGTCCCTCACTGTTGAGTGTGATGCCAGCCATAGACTTTCTGCTGATGCCCTGTTCAGGTAGGAGAAGTTCTTCTCTAATCTTTGTTGCTGAGTTTTTTATCATAAATTGATATTGCTTTGTCAACTGCCTTTTGGCATCAATTGATATTATCATGTCATTTTTATTCTTTAGACTGTTAATATGATGTATTGCATTAGTTGATTTTACTTTTTTAGCTACCAAACCACCCTTGTATTCCTGGAGTAAATAGCACCACTTGACTCTGGCGTGGTACTCTTTACTCTTTTCGTTTATTACCAGATTTAATTTGGTAACATTTGAATGAGGACTGTTATGTCCATGTTCATGAAGAGTATTGACCTGTAGCTTTCTTTATTTGAATGCTCTTTGTCTGGATTTGGTATCCTGATGACTTGCCCTCATTAAATAATTTGGGGAGTCCTCCTCTTCTATTTTTTGAAGACGTTATGTAGAACTGATGGCATTTCTTTGTGAAATATTTATTAGAATTTCTTAGCAAAAAAATGGGCCTGGAGATTTCTTTGTTAAAATGTTTGGGAATACAAATAACCCTCTGAGGGTATGGCTTTCACATGGGGTGAGTTTGTGTTTTCTGAAGAATCCATCCATTTTACCTGAGTGTTGAGTTCATGTGTGTGGAGTTGTCGTGTTATTCCCTGTTTATCCCTTAGTGCCTGCAGTGTCTATAATGATGACCCATTTTTCTTTTTCAATGTTGGTAAACTGTGTCTCCCTCCCTTCCTTTTTTATTCAATGGTATTGTTAGAAGTTCATCAATTTTATTCAAATTTAGTCAAAGAATTAGGTTTGGTGTCATTCATTTTTCTATTGTATTTTAAAATAATTTTGTTGTTTTCTGATCTTACCTTTATTATTTCCCTACTCCTGCTTGGTTTTCATTCATTTTGGTTTCCTTTTTCTGCCTTTTAAAAAGTGGAAACCTACATTATTGAGAACTTTCTATCTTTTTAGTATAATCTTTTTAATAGAGCAGTGTTACCATTCCTCACTGTGGACTTTGTCTATTTCTCTTTTGGGTTTTTAAATTTTTGTTTCAAGTATTTTAGAGTTCTGGCATTTGGTGAATTCACATTTAGGATTGTTGTTTCCTTGACCCTTTTGTCATTATTTATTTCTTCTCTTTATCCCTGGTGATTCTGTTTGCTGCAAAGCCTACTTTGCCTGATACTAACGTGGCTTATCCTGCTGTCTTCGATGAGGGTTTGTGTGGCGTTTGCTTCACTTTTTGTCTTTGATTTTCATTCTATCTCTATCATTATATTTGGGGTGATTTAATTTTACACAGTGCATCACTGTCTAGGAAATAAAATGTACGTAGTTAACTTTTCACACTTTGCCTGGAATCCATATTTGCTAGTTGGAATTTGTGAATCCATCTTCACGTAAGTCTCCTTCACCTGCCCCTCTAGTGGCAGGAGAGTTACAAGCTAGGTCTGCACACTGAGTCTCCACGAGAAGATATTCTCATTTAAAACATTCCTTTCTCATGTTTTTCTCTGTTGTTAAGATTGGATAATTTCCATTGATCTATTTTCAAATCCACAAACTCTTGTTTCCATTCTGATATTTCTTTACCGTCTTCTATAATCCCATCCAGTGAGGTTTTTTTCAAAAAGAACTATTGCCCCTCCATTCTAAGACGTCCATTTGGTTTATATTTACATCTTCTAGTTCCTTTCTGAGATTTTCTCCTTTCTCATTTGTTTCAGGAGTGTTTGTGACTAGGGGTGGAGTGATTTTATCATAGCTATTTTCATGTTTTTGTCAGCAGATCACAACATCTCAGTCGTCTTGGCATGGGCATGGGCTGGCTGGTTCCTGCGTGAGTTGTGATTTTCCTGGTTCTTCATATCCTAGTAAGGTTGAATTGCATTCTGGACACCATGAATATTATGTTAGGAGACTCTGCATCTTATTTTACTCCAATGAAGAGTGTTGATTTTGTATTGGTTTGTTTTAGTGAGCATTAACCCGATTAAATTCAGGCTGCAAGTTTCAACTAACATTTTGTGGTCTGGGTTTCCACAGCCAGTTCCTTTCTCAAAGCCTTCAATGCTGTTTGCACGTGCCCTGTGTGTGCACCACCGGGGTCTAGGCTGAGGCCTGCCCACGAGCTCAAATCCACATGTGAGCAGCTCAGGGCAGCCCAGGAGGCCACACGCCACTTACCAAGACTCTCCCTCTCCTGAATCTCCCTAACATGTCCTTTCTCCCTGGGAACCCTCATTTTCATTCTCTAGCTAGAAAGCCGGGGATTTAGTTACCTGCTGAGATGTGCACTCTCATGGCTGTGGCAGGCCTGGGCCAAGGCCTGGGAAGATGAGAGAGAAAGAAGCAGTGGGGCTGGCCCCATCCTGCTGGAGCCCCACATGCAGAGGAGGTGCCCCCGCGGGGCTGGGTCCTGCCCTCTGCCATTGTCCCCACAGCTGCTGCCACAGACCCAGGTGATTGCCGGGGGCAGGGGGCAGGGGGCAGAGGGCAGGGGGCAGGAGGCAGGGTGTAGGGAGGGGTGGGGTGTCTTCCCTTCCCCTTAGGTCCTCTCTCTGTAGGCCCCAGCTCAGGCTGTGTGGTCCTTCCTGGAGTGTCCTGCACGTGGCCCCTGAGAGCTTGTGGACCCTGCTGCCTCGATGTGGGCAGGGGATGCAGGGGGGATGCGGGAGGGGACGCAGGTGCACCTGCTGCCTGGCCACTGCTCCTCAAGTTCTGCCCCATTGTTCTTGCCAGAGTCCGTGGCCAGGGGCTCCCTGGGAGAGGTGAGTGGCATGTCTCCCCTCCTCAACCAGTAACAGGAGCCCCTGAGCGGCGCCTTCCCAGCAAGGACGCCAGAGGGCTCTGGCCACAGACCTGCCATGGCTTGCTTATATGTTCAGTCCTGATGTTCAGGAACTACCATCGCTTAAATATTTATGCAAACTTCTGTCCATGGAGTCGTGCAGCTTCAACTACTGGGTACTTTTCATGGAGTCCTAGTTCACACGTACTAATTTCCTTTTCTACTATTTATACTTTTGTGGAACATTAAAGATTTTCTATAACGTTTCTGTCCCCTAAAAATGTCTTTTAAAAATGAAATTTGATACATATAAAATACCGACGCTTCTACAGTCATGTCTTAGTCTGTCCGTGTGATCGTTGCTGGGATGGGTCAGCTCATGTGGTGCTGAGGAACCGCGTGGCTTAAGAGCTGTGACGATTTTCAGGACTTTGTTATGTAAAAGATGATTTCTGTTTCTACTTTGAATATAAACGTACATCAGTAGGAACGGGACAGGGAAAGCCACCTCGTGGCACGTCACTATGTGTTAAAAATTCTAAGACATATTGTCCTGTGAAGAACTTCCAAAGGGATGGCTCGCTGACGGACGGCTCCTGACCACGTTTCGCTGCTTCAGGGACGGTTCTGCTGCATTGGTCTTTCCTTGTGGGTGATGGCCAGGATTTCACCCCAGCGCAACCTACTGAAGCCCCACTCCTCTGACTTCAGAGCTGTCCAGGACCCAGGCTATGAGGCAGCTGCTGAGAGGTCCCAGTACAGGTTGGGTGCACATGTTTTCAAGGAACTTACAGGACAGCTCCGGGAACTGAGGCCTACACAACAATGGAGAATTCAGGCTTTGTTTCACTTTCTTAAAAAGGAAGTCCAATTACATTTATGAGTATGACCATGACCATGCATAAATATAACTAATTTCTGAAAGTACTGCATACGTGAGTGCTGGTTCTCGGGTGCCAGTACGATGCCACGTGTGTGAGGCTGTCAACACTAGGAAGACGAAAGACACCCCAAAATACAAGTCAGAAGAGGGGCAAGTGCTGGAGGAGATCAGTGAAAGGCCACCCGCCACCCCCAGAGCCTGGCAGAAAGCAGCTTGCCCACGAGGGCTGGCCGGGTTCTGTGCAGCTTCCCGGGGCTACTTAACAGCGTTCCAGAGACTGGGGGCTTCAACAACAGAAACCTGTTGTCTCACCGTTCTGGAGGCCAGAAGTCTCTCAGATCAAGGTGTAGCCAGAGGTGGTGGCGGCCGCCTGTGGTCCCAGGTACTCGGGAGGCTGAGGCAGGAGAATCACTTGAACCAGGGAGGCAGAGGTTGCAGTGAGCTGAGATCGTGCCGCTGCACTCCAGCCTGGGAGACAGAGTGAGACTCCGTCTCAAAAAAAAAAAAAAAAAAAAAAAAAAAGAAGGTTCCAAGTACTGTAAAGAAAAATAAAGCAGGCTGGACTCAGTGGCTCACGCCTGTAATCCCAACACTTTGAGAGGCTGAGGTGGGAGGATTGCTTGAGCTCAGGAGTTCGAGGCCAGCCTGGGCAACACAGCAAAACCCTGTCTCAAAAAAAAAAAAAAATAGCTGGGTATGGTGGCATGCACCTGTAGTCCCAGCCACTGGGGAGGCTGAGGAGGGAGGATTGCTTGAGCCCAGGAGGTGAAGGTTGCAGTAAGCCGAGATCATGCCACTGCACTCCAGCTTGGATGACAGAGCCAGAACCTGAAAAAGAAAGAAAGAAAGAAAGAAAGAAAGAAAGAAAGAAAGAAAGAAAGAAAGAAAGAAAGAAAGAAAGAAGAGAGAAAGAAAAGGAAAGAAAGAAAAAGAAAGAAAGAAAGAGAGAGAGAAAGAGAGAGGGAGGAAGGAAGGAAGGGAAAGAGAAAGAAAGAGAAGAGAAAGAAAGGAAGGAAGGAAGGAAAGAAGGAAAGAAGAAGGAAGGAAGCAGGGATGGGGGCATGCTGGGGAGGAGGCTGGGAACGCAGGGGAGGGGCTGGGGATGCAAGCTTTCCTGAGTTCCCACAGTTCTCTGCCCCTCTCCTGTCTCACAGGGCAAGGGCCACCTGGGGCTTGCGGTGGTTTTACACCAAGCTAATATCTTGTTCTTCCCAACAGACGGAGGCCCATTGAGGCTTCTCTGTCCTCCATGAGGAATAGCATTGGCCTAAACCTGCAGACAGCATTGCAAAGAGAAGTCAGGCAAACCCGCTGATGAAGAATGATTCCAGTGTGCTGACGGAGGCTGACATTTCTTGCCATGGGTGATTTAATGTTGGGCCTCAATTTTTCACTCCCCCCGTAAGAGTATGACATAGCCACAACCTTGCCAGGGCCTGAGGGAGGGTGGATGAACTTATCCATCCCATAGGTGTTGCTCGTGGCTGGGTGACTTGCTTCTGCCAGTGAGATTTTCAGACACGGCACAAGCAGAAGCCTGGAATGTGTGGGCACTGCCAGGCCTGCCCTCTGAGGCTCTTGATTTTCCCCACGAGATGCGCGTGCCCCAGGGAACGGCGGCTCTGGCTGCGGGATGAGAGGCGTGTGGAGCAGGCATGGTTCCCATCCTTAGCCTGCAGTCAAGCCCAGACTAGATCAGCCTAAGCCCAGCCATGCCACGGGTGCAGGAGTGAAGAGCAAATGCTAACTGTCCATGGAATTGACTTTCAAAGGGGCGTGTCATGTGCCTCATCCCAGCAACAGTGAAGGCATTTCCCTATCAGTCAGTTGGTAAATGATTATTGACAAACAATGTGCTGGGAAGGTGGAGTGATTTGAGTAGATTTGGCCTCTATTCTCATGGGGCTTCCTTTCTAGAGGGGCAGGCAGATGATGGATGGATAAATATAAATGATTCTAATAGGTTGGTGCAGCAGTCATTAAAAGGAATGGCCAAAAAAGAAAAGAAGAAATGGGGAGGAGCCGCTGCTGCAGTTCATTAATAGTAATGGCAAAAAGCGCGATGACTTGTGCCCCAACCTAACACAGTAACCACGGGTGTGCAAAATGTGGCAATTGGGAAGTTCCGAGTGCTAGGAGAGCATCTAGCTTCCCGGCGTCAGGACACGGGGGTTGGCAACCTAACCAAGGTTAAGTCCAAGTGAGGAGGGTGGGCAGGGAGCGATATTTCAGTGGAGACTCCAAGGATGAATGGTATTTAGAGATTAAACCCCGATAGAGAGGGTGTGTGTCTGGCACAGAGAAGAGCCTGTGCAAAAGCCGGCGGGGTGAGAGGACACCGTGTGTTCATCCACCTGAGGGGCGACCAGCAGGCTGGAGCTCAGCGGGTTAAGAGGAGGATGCAGAGCCCGGGAAAGGCACCCTAGGCAGAGGGCACAGCAGGGCAAAGGCCTGGAGTCGGGCCCGAGCCTGTGTGGTTTGAGGAACGGACAGAGGCCTGTCTGGCAGGAAGGGAACGGCACAGGGGAGAGACCTTAGGCCAGAGCAGAGGGCAGGGCTGTGCTGGGAACTGTGGGTTGTGGATGGTGCTGGCATTTCAGAGGGGAGACCATAGACCAGGGCAGAGGGCAGGGCCGTGCCGGGCACTTTGGGCTGTGGATGGGAGCTGGCATTTATGCTCAGGTGATGGGAATATGTTAAAAGATTTTAAGGAGGGGAATAGCAGTTGGGATTAATGTGTATTCTGGGAATCTCAACAAAGTAAATTCATAGTTCGAATTTTCATAAGACTTCTGCACAGGGAGAGAGAAATAAGATCGCGTCTACAGCTGTGTGATGATTTTATTTAAAAATACTACTAAGTTTCTAAATGTGATTTCAAATGGTGCGTTTCTGTTTCACATTGGACATAAATAGATTGCAAGGCTAATGGAAAACAGAAAAGTTAACTCCTGAACATAGAAGAGATACCGATTTGCAAACAAAACATTTATTCATTTACTTCAGCTGCAGTTTTGTTGACTGCTGAATTTCATGAGAAGGGATTGTTCCGGGAGGGTCGTGGGGCTGAAGACCTGGAGAGGAGCTGGTGCTACCGCTGTTCAAATCTGAGGGTGGTGGAGATGGGGCCTTGGGGAGCAACAGGTGCTGCCTTTTAAGTCTGAGAGTCATTGAGCTGGACGTCCAGGGAGGAGCCGGTGCTGCCGCTGATGTCTTAGGTTGAGGAGCTGAAGACAATGAAGGAGCCAGTGTGGCTGTTGTGTGAGTGTCGTGGAGCTGGAGATCCAGGTGGGAGAGGTGTTCTAGCTCGGGGAGTAGCTGATGTTCTACCGTGAGGTCCCTGCAGCTGCAGACCCGGAGAGGCATTGATGTTGTAGATTGAGGGCCGTGTAGCTGGAGACCTGGTGAGGAGCTGATGTTCCAGTTTGAGGATGTTGCAGCTGCAGACGTGGAGAGGAGCCGATGTTCTAGTTTGGGGGTCTTGCAGCCGAAGACCTGGGGAGGAGCTGATGTTCCGGTTTGAGGATCTTGCAGCCGCAGACCCGGGGAGGAGCTGATGTTCCGGTTTGAGAGTCTTTGCAGCCGCAGAACCGGGGAGGAGCCGTTGTTCCGGTTTGAGGGTCCCGCAACCACGGACCCGGGGAGAAGCTGATGTTCCGGTTTCAGAGTATTGCAGCCGCGGAGCCGTGGAGGAGCTGATGTTCCTGTTTGAGGGTCTTGCAGCTGCGACCCGGGAAGGAGCTGATGTTCTGATTTGGGCGTCTTGCAGCCGCAGACCCCGGGAGGAGCTGATGTTCCAGTTTAAGGGTCTTGCAGCCACAGACTCGGGGAGGAGCTGATGTTCCGGTTTTAGGGTCTTGCAGCCGCAGACCTGTGGAGGCGCGGATGTTCCTGTTTGAGGGTTTTGCAGCCGCAGACCCGGGGAGGAGCCGATGTTCTAGACTGAGGGTCGTGCAGACGCAGACCCGGAGAGGAGCCGATGTTGTAGTTTGAGGATCTTGCAGCCGCGGACCCTAAGAGGAGCCGGTGTTCCAGTTTGAGATTCGTGCAGCCAAAAACCCGGGGAGGAGCCGATGTTCCAGTTTGAGGTTCGTGCAGCCACAGACCTAGGGAGGAGCTGATGATCCAGTTTGAGGGTCGTGCAGCCGCAGACCCAGTGAGGAGCTGATGATCCAGTTTGAGGGTCGTGCAGTGGCAGACCCGGGGAGGCAGTGATGTTCCGGTTTGTGGGTCGTGCAGCCGCGGACCCGGAGAGGAGCTAATGTTCCCGTTTGGGGGTCTTGAAGCCGCAGACCTGGGAAGGAGCTGATGTTCCCGTTTGGGAGTATTGCAGCCGCAGACCCGGGGAGGAGCTGATGTTCCGGTTTGGGGGTCTTGCAGCGACAGACCTGGGGAGCAGCTGATGTTCTGCTTTTGGGGTCTTGCAGCTGCAGACCCGCAGAGGAGCTGATGTTCTGGTTGGGGGTCTTGCAGCCGCAGATCCGGGGAGGAGCCGTTGTTCCGGTTTGAGGGTCCCGCAACCGCGGACCCGGGGAGAAGCTGATGTTCCGGTTTCAGAGTATTGCAGCCGCGGAGCCGTGGAGGAGCTGATGTTCCAGTTTGAGGGTCTTGCAGCTGTGACCCGGGAAGGAGCTGATGTTCTGGTTTGGGCGTCTTGCAGCCGCAGACCCGGGAGGAGCTGATGTTCCAGTTTAAGGGTCTTGCAGCCGCAGACCCAGGGAGGAGCTGATGTTCTGGTTTGGGGGTCTTGCAGCCGCAGACCCGGGGAGGAGCTGATGTTCAGGTTTGAGGGTCTTGCAACCGCGGACCCGGGGAGAAGCTGATGTTCCAGTTTCAGAGTATTGCAGCCGCGGAGCCGTGGAGGAGCTGATGTTCCAGTTTGAGGGTCTTGCAGCTGCGACCCGGGAAGGAGCTGATGTTCTGATTTGGGCGTCTTGCAGCCGCAGACCCAGGGAGGCGCTGATGTTCCAGTTTAAGGGTCTTGCAGCCACAGACTCGGGGAGGAGCTGATGTTCCGGTTTTAGGGTCTTGCAGCCGCAGACCTGTGGAGGCGCGGATGTTCCTGTTTGAGGGTTTTGCAGCCGCAGACCCGGGAGGAGCCGATGTTCTAGACTGAGGGTCGTGCAGACGCAGACCCGGAGAGGAGCCGATGTTGTAGTTTGGGGATCTTGCAGCCGCAGACCCTAAGAGGAGCCGGTGTTTCAGTTTGAGGTTCGAGCAGCCAAAAACCCGGGGAGGAGCCGATGTTCCAGTTTGAGGTTCGTGCAGCCACAGACCTAGGGAGGAGCTGATGTTCCAGTTTGAGGGTCGTGTAGCCGCAGACACAGGGAGGAGCTGATGATCCAGTTTGAGGGTCGTGCAGCCACATTCCCGGAGAGGAGCTGATGTTCCGGTTTGAGGGTCGTGCAGTGGCAGACCCGGGGAGGCAGTGATGTTCCGGTTTGTGGGTCGTGCAGCCGCGGACCCGGGGAGGAGCTAATGTTCCCGTTTGGGGGTCTTGAAGCTGCAGACCTGGGAAGGAGCTGATGTTCCCGTTTGGGAGTATTGCAGCTGCAGACCCAGGGAGGAGCTGATGTTCCGGTTTGGGGGTCTTGCAGCGACAGACCTGGGGAGCAGCTGATGTTCCGCTTTTGGGGTCTTGCAGCCGCAGACCCGCGGAGGAGCTGATGTTCCGGTTTGGGGGTCTTGCAGCCGCAGACCCGGGGAGGAGCTGATGTTCCGGTTTGAGGGTGGTGCAGCCATGGACCCGAGGAGGAGCTGATGTTCCTGTTTGTGGGTCGTGCAGCCGCTGATCCTGGGAGGAGCTCATGTTCCGGTTTGAGGATGGTGCAGCCGCGCACCGCTGGAGGAGCTGATATTCCGGTTTGAGGGTCTTGCATCTGCGGACCCGGGGAGGAGCTGATGTTCCGGTTTGAGGGTCTTGCAGCCGCAGACCCGGGGAGGAGCTGATGTTCCGGATTGGGGGTCTTGCAGCTGCAGACCTGGGGAGGAGCTGATGTTCTGCTTTGAGGGTCTCGCAGCTGCAGACCAGGGAGGAGCTGATATTCGGGTTTGAGGGTCTTACAGACCCGTGAAGGAGCTGATGTTCCAGTTGCACGGTCCTGCAGCCATGGACCTGGGGAGGAGCTGATGTTCCGGTTTCAGGGTCTTGCAGCTGCATACCCGGGGAGGAGCTGATGTTCTGGTTTGAGGGTCTTGAAGCCACGGACCCGCGGAGGAGCTGATGTTCCGGTTTGAGGGTCTTGCAGCCACAGACCCTTGGAGGAGCTGATGTTCCGGTTTCAGGGTATTGCAGCCGCAGACCTTGGGAGGAGCTGATGTTCTGGTTTGAAGGTCGTGCAGCCGCAGACCCGGGGAGGAGCTGATTTTCCGGTTTGAGGGTCTTGCATCCGCAGTCCCGGGGAGGAGCTGATGTTCTGGTTTGGGGGTCTTGCAGCCATGGACCCGGGGAGAAGTCGATGTTCCGGTTTGAGGGTGGTGCAGTCGCGGACCCGGGGAGGAGCTGATGTTCCGGTTTGAGGGTCTTGCAGCCACAGACCTGGGGAGGAGCTGATGTTCCAGTTTGAGGGTCTTGCAGCCGCGGACCTGGGGAGGAGCTGATGTTCCAGTTTGAGGGTCTTGCAGCCGCGGACCTGGGGAGGAGCTGATGTTCCGGTTTGAGGGTCTTGCAGCTGCGGACCCAGGGAGGAGCTGACGTTCCAGTTTGACGGTCTTGCAGCCGCAAACCCAGGAAGGAGCTGATGGTCCGGTTTGAGGGTCTTGCAGCCGCGGACCAGGGGAGGAGCTGATGTTCCAGTTTGAGGGTCTTGCAGCCGCGGACCAGGGAGGAGCTGATGTTCCAGTTTGAGGGTCTTGCATCCGCAGACCAGCGGAGGAGCTGATGTTCCAGTTTGAGGGTCGTGCAGCCGCAGGCCCAGTGAGGAGCTGATCAGCTTTGAGGGTCGTGCAGCCGCAGACCTGGGAGGAGCTGATGTTCCAGTTTGAGGGTCTTGCAGCCGCGGACCCGGGGAGGAGCTGATGTTCCAGTTTGAGGGTCTTGCAGCTGCAGACCCGGGGAGGAACTGATGTTCCGGTTTGACGGTCTTGCAGCCGCAGACCCGGGGAGGAGCTGATGTTCCGGTTTGATGGTCTTGCAGCCGCAAACCCGGGGAGTAGCTGATGTACCGGTTTGAGGGTCTTGCAGCCGCAGACCAGGGAGGAGCTGATGTTCCGGTTTCAGGGTCTTGCAGCCGCAGACCTGTGGAGGCGCGGATGTTCCTGTTTGAGGGTTTTGCAGGTGCAGACCCAGAGAAGTGCCAGTGTTCTACATTGAGGGTCGTGCAGCCGCAGACCTGTAGAGGAGCCGATGTTGTAGTTTGAGGATCCTGCAGCCGCAGACCCTGAGAGGCGCCGGTGTTTCAGTTTGAGGTTCGTGCAGCCGAAAACCCGGGGAGAAGCTGGTGTTCCGGTTTCAGGCTATTGCAGCTGCAGACCTGGGGAGGAGTTGATGTTCTGCTTTGAGGGTCTTGCAGCCGCAGACCAGGGGAGGAGCTGATGTTCCGGTTTGGGGGTCTTGCATCCGCAGTCCTGGGGAGGAGCTGATGTTCTAGTTTGGGGGTCTTGCAGCCACGGACCCGGGGAGGAGCCGATGTTCCGGTTTGAGGGTGGTGCAATCACGGACCCGGTGAGGAGCTGATGTTCCGGTTTGAGGGTCTTGCAGCTGCGGACCTGGGGAGGAGCTGATGTTCCGGTTTGAGGGTCTTGCAGCCGCGGACCTGGGGAGGAGCTGTTGTTCCTGTTTGAGGGTCTTGCAGCTGCTGACCCGGGGAGGAGCTGATGTTCCGGTTTGAGGGTCTTGCAGCTGCGGACCCGGGGAGGAGCTGATGTTCCGGTTTGACGGTCTTGCAGCCGCAAACCCAGGGAGGAGCTGATGGTCCGGTTTGAGGGTCTTGCAGCCGCGGACCAGGGAGGAGCTGATGTTCCGGTTTCAGGGTCTTGCAGCCGCAGACCCGTGGAGGCGCGGATGTTCCTGTTTGAGGGTTTTGCAGCCGCAGACCTGGGGAGGTGCCAATGTTCTACATTGAGGGTCGTGCAGCCGCAGACCTGGAGAGGAGCCGATGTTGTAGTTTGAGGATCTTGCAGCCGCAGACCCCGAGAGGTGCCAGTGTTTCAGTTTGAGGTTCGTGCAGCCGAAAACCCGGAGAGGAGCCAATGTTCCAGTTTGAGGTTCGTGCAGCCGAAAACCCGGGGAGGAGCCAATGTTCCAGTTTGAGGGTAGTGCAGCCGCAGACCCGGGGAGGAGCAGATATTCCAGTTTGAGGGTCGTGTACCCGCAGATCCAGGGAAGAACTGATGTTCCAGTTTGAGGTTCGTGCAACCGCAGACCAGGGGAGGAGCTGATGTTCAAGTATGAGGGTCTTGCAGCCGCAGACCCAGGGAGGCGCTGATTTTCCAATTTGAGGGTCGTGCAGCCGCAGACCTGGGGAGGAGCTGATGTTCCGGTTTGAGGGTCTTGCATCCGCAGACCAGCGGAGGAGCTGATGTTCCAGTTTGAGGGTCGTGGAGCCGCAGGCCCGACGAGGAGCTGATCTGCTTTGAGGGTCCTGCAGCCGCAGACCCAGGGAGGAGCTGATGTTCCGGTTTAAGGGTCTTGCAGGCGCAGACCCGTGGAGGAGCTGATGTTCCGGTTTCAGGGTCTTGCAGGCGCCGACCCGGGGAGGATCTGATGTTCTGGTTTTAGGGTTTTGCAGCCACAGACCTGTGGAGGCGCGGATGTTCCTGTTTGAGGGTCTTGCAGCCGCAGACCCGGGGAGGAGCCGGTGTTCTAGACTGAGGGTCATGCAGACGCAGACCCAGAGAGGAGCCGATGTTGTAGTTTGAGGATCTTGCAGCTGCAGACCCTAAGAGGAGCCGGTGTTCCAGTTTGAGGTTCGTGCAGCCAAAAACCCAGGGAGGAGCCGATGTTCCAGTTTGAGGTTCGTGCAGCCACGGACTTAGGTAGGAGCTGATGTTCCAGTTTGAGGTTCGTGTAGCCGCAGACCCGGGGAAGAGCTGATGTTCCAGTTTGAGGGTCGTGCAGCCACATTCCCGGAGAGGAGCTGATGATCCAGTTTGAGGGTCGTGCAACCGCAGACACGGGGAAGAGCTGATGTTCCAGTTTGAGGGTCGTGCAGCCGCAGACCCAGTGAGGAGCTGATGTTCCGGTTTGAGGGTCGTGCAGTGGCAGACCCGGGGAGGCAGTGATGTTCAGGTTTGAGGGTCATGCAGCCGCAGACCCTGGGAGGAGCTAATGTTCCCGTATGGGGGTCTTGAAGCCGCAGACCTGGGAAGGAGCTGATGTTCCCATTTGGGAGTATTGCAGCCGCAGACCCGGGGAGGAGCTGATGTTCCGGTTTGGGGGTGTTGCAGCCGCAGACCTGGGGAGTAGCTGATGTTCCGCTTTGGGGTCTTGCAGCCGCAGACCCGGGGAGGAGCTGATGTTCCGGTTTGGGGGTCTTGCAGCCGCAGACCCGGGTAAGAGCTGATGTTCCGGTTTGAGGGTGGTGCAGCCATGGACCCGAGGAGGAGCTGATGTTCCGGTTTCTGGGTCTTGCAGCCGCGGATCCAGGGAGGAGCTCATGTTCCGGTTTGAGGATGGTGCAGCCGCGCACTGCTGGAGGAGCTGATATTCCGGTTTGAGGGTCTTGCATCTGCGGACCCGGGGAGGAGCTGAAGTTCCGGTTTGAGGGTCTTGCAGCCGCAGACCCTGGGAGGAGCTGATGTTCCGGTTTGGGGGTCTTGTAGCCGCGGACCCGGGTAAGAACTGATATTCCGGCGTGGGGGTCTTGCAGTCGCGGACCAGGGGAGATGTTGATGTTCCGGTTTGAGGGTGGTGCAGCCGCAGACCCGGGGGGAGCTGATGTTCCCGTTTGAGGGTCTTGCAGCCGCGGACCCGGGGAGGAGCCGATGTTGTAGTTTGAGGATCTTGCAGCCGCAGACCCTGAGAGGCGCCAGTGTTCCAGTTTGAGGTTTATGCAGCCGAAATCCCGGGGTGGAAGCGATGTTCCATTTTGAGGGTCGTGCAGCCGCAGACCCGGGGAAGAGCTGATGTTCCAGTTTCAGGATCGTGTAGCTGCAGACCTGGGGAAGAGCTGATGTTCCAGTTTCAGGGTCGTTCAGCCACAGACCAGGGGAGGAGCTGATGTTCCAGTCTGAGGGTCGTGCAGCGGCAGACTCGGGGAGGCGCTGATGTTCCAATTTCAGGGTCGTGCAGCCGCAGACCCGGGGAGGAGCTGATGTTCCTGTTTGAGGGTCTTGCAGCCACAGACCCGGAGAGGAGCTGATGTTCCGGTTTGAGAGTCTTGCAGCCGCGGAGCCGTGGAGGAGCAGATGTTCCAGTTTGAGGGTCTTGCAGCCGCGACTCAGGAAGGAGCTGGTGTTCCGGTTTGAGGGTCTTGCAGCCGCAGACCCGGAGAGGAGCTGATGTTCCGGTTTGAGAGTCTTGGCAGCCGCGGAGCCGTGGAGGAGCAGATGTTCCGGTTTGAGGGTCTTGCAGCCGCGACTCAGGAAGGAGCTGGTGTTACGATTTGAGGGTTTTGCAGCCGCGGCCCTGGGGACGAGGTGATGTTCCTGTTTGGGGGTCTTGCAGCCGCGGACCCGGGGAGGAGCTGATGTTCCGCTTTGGGCGCCTTGCAGCTGCAGACCCGGTGAGGAGCTGATGTTCCGCTTTGAGGGTCTCGCAGCCCGAGACCAGGGAGGAGCTGATGTTCGGGTTTGAGGGTCTTACAGACCCGAGGAGGAGCTGATGTTCCGGTTGGAGGGTCCTACAGCCGCAGACGTGGGCAGGAGCTCATGTTCCGGTTTGGGCGTCTTGTAGCCTTGGACCCAGGGAGGAGCTGATGTTCCGGATGGAGGGTTTTTTTTTTTTTTTTTGGTTAGAAATAATTTAATTCAACTTCCTTTGATTTACATATGAAAAGATTGAAGTTTATCCAAGGCCACAAGGTGATGTTTAGAATCCAGAACAACAATTGGATCTTCTGCTTTCCAGGATCTTTAGCTCATCTTTCTTCCTTTCTACTTATGTATAATGCAGGAGCTGGCAAGTAGAGCTCTTTTAACTGTTTTGTTGTTGCTGGGTTGGTTGGTTGGTCTGTTGTATTTTTCATATGTTTCGCCATGTTGGCCATGCTGGTCTCCAACTCCTAGCCTGAAGTGATCAACCCGCCTCGGCCTCCCAGAGCGCCGGGACTACAGGCGTGAGCCACCACGTCGAGACCCCACATCGCTTCTGGCCTCCGTGGTAGACCTCCCAGACGGGGGGGTTGGGCAGAGGCACTCCACACATCCCAGACGGGGCAGCCGGGCAGAGGCGCTCCTCACTTCCCAGACGGGGCGGCCGGGCAGAGGCGCTCCTCACTTCCCAGACAGGGTGGCCGGGCAGAGGCGCTCCTCACTTCCCAGACGGGGCGGCCGGGCAGAGGTGCTCCTCACTCCTTCCCAGACGGGGCAGCCGGGCAGAGACGCTCCTCACTTCCTAGACGGGGTGGTGGCCGGCCAGAGGCGCTCCTCACTTCCCATACGGGGCGGTTGGGCCGAGGCGCTCCTCAGTTCCCAGAGGGGGCGGCCGGGCAGAGGCGCTCCTCACTTCCCATATGATGGGTGGTCGGGCAGAGGCGCTCCTCACTTCCCAGAAGATGGGTGGCCGGGCAGAGGCGCTCCTCACTTCCCAGACGATGGGTGGCCAGGCAGAGGCGCTCCTCAGTTCCCAGACGATGGGTGGCCGGGCAGAGGCACTCCTCACTTCCCAGACGGGGCGGCCGGGCAGAGTTGCTCCTCGCTTCCCAGACGATGGGCGGCCGGGCAGAGGCGCCCCTCACTTCCCAGACGGGGCGGCCGGGCAGAGGCGCCCCTCACTTCCCAGACGATGGGTGGCCGGGCAGAGGCGCTCCTCAGTTCCCAGACGATGGGTGGCCGGGCAGAGGTGCTCCTCACTTCCCAGACGGGGCGGCCGGGCAGAGGCGCCCCTCACTTCCCAGACGGGGCGGCTGGGCAGAGTCGCTCCTCACTTCCCAGACGATGGGCGGCCGAGCAGAGGCGCTTCTCACTTCCCAGACGATGGGCGGCCGGGAAGAGGCGCTCCTCACTTCCCAGACGGGGCGGCCGGGCAGAGGCGCTCCTCACTTCCCAGACGGGGCGGCCGGGCAGAGGCGCTCCTCACTTCCCAGACGGGGCGGCCGGGCAGAGGCGCTCCTCACTTCCCAGACTGGGCGGCCGGGCAGAGACGCTCCTCACTTCTTCCGAGATGATGGGTGGCCGGGCAGAGGCGCTCCTCCCTTTTTCCCAGATGATGTGTGGCCGGGCAGAGGCGCTCCTCACTTCTTCCCAGACGATGGGTGGCCGGGCAGAGGCGCTCCTCACTTCCAAGACGATGGGTGGCCGGGCAGAGGCGCTCCTCACTTCTTCCCAGACGATGGGTGGCCGGGCAGAGGCGCCCCTCACTTCCCAGACGATGGGTGGCCGGGCAGAGGTGCCCCTCACCTCCCAGACGGGGCGGCCGGGCAGAGGCGCCCCTCCCCTCCCAGACGGGGCGGCCGGGCAGAGGCGCCCCTCCCCTCCCAGAGGGGCGGCCGGGCAGAGGCGCCCCTCACCTCCCAGACGGGGCGGCCGGGCAGAGGCGCCCCTCCCTCCCAGACGGGGCGGCCGGGCAGAGGCGCCCCTCACCTCCCAGACGGGGCGGCCGGGCAGAGGGGCCCCTCACCTCCCAGACGGGGCGGCCGGGCAGAGGGCCCCTCACCTCCCAGACGGGGCGGCCGGGCAGAGGGGCCCCTCACCTCCCAGACGGGCGGCCGGCAGGGCCCCCCCCCAGACGGGCCGGGCAGAGGGCCCCTCACCTCCCAGACGGGCGGCCGGCAGAGGGCCCCTCACCTCCCAGACGGGGCGGCCGGGCAGAGGGCCCCTCACCTCCCAGACGGGGCGGCCGGGCAGAGGGGCCCCTCACCTCCCAGACGGGGCGGCCGGGCAGAGGCGCCCCTCACCTCCCAGACGGGGCGGCCGGGCAGAGGGGCCCCTCACCTCCCAGACGGGGCGGCCGGGCAGAGGGGCCCCTCACCTCCCAGACGGGGCGGCCGGGCAGAGGGGCCCCTCACCTCCCAGACGGGGCGGCCGGGCAGAGGGCCCCTCACCTCCCAGACGGGGCGGCCGGGCAGAGGGCCCCTCACCTCCCAGACGGGCGGCCGGCAGAGGGCCCCTCACCTCCCAGACGGGGCGGCCGGGCAGAGGCGCCCCTCACCTCCCAGACGGGGCGGCCGGGCAGAGGCGCCCCTCACCTCCCAGACGGGGCGGCCGGGCAGAGGCGCCCCTCACCTCCCAGACGATGGGTGGCCGGGCAGAGGTGCTCCTCACTTCCCAGACGATGGGTGGCCGGCAGAGGTGCTCCTCACTTCCCAGACGATGGGTGGCCGGCAGAGGCGCTCCTCACTTCCTAGACGGGGCGGCCGGGCAGAGGCGCTCCTCACTTCCCAGACGATGGGTGGCCGGGCAGAGGCGCTTCTCACTTCTTCCCAGACGATGGGTGGCCGGGCAGAGGCGCTCCTCACTTCTTCCCAGACGATGGGTGGCCGGGCAGAGGCGCTCCTCATTTCCCAGAGGCTGGGTGGCCGGGCAGAGGCGCCCCTCACTTCCCAGACGGGGCGACCGGACACAGGCGCTCCTCACCTCCCAGACGGGGCGGCCGGGAAGAGGCGCTCCTCACTTCCCAGACGGGGCGGCCGGGCAGAGGAGCTCCTCACTTCCCAGACGGGGCGGCCGGGCAGAGGCGCTCCTCAACCATCGTCTGGGAAGTGAGGAGCGCCTCTGCCTGGCCACCCATCGCCTGGGAACTGAGGAGTGCCTCTGCCCGGCTGCCACCCCGTCTGGGAAGTGAGGAGCGTCTCTGCCCGGCTGCCCCATCTGGGAAGTGACGAGCGCCTCTGCCCGGTCACCCCGTCTGGGGAGAAGTGAGGAGCGCCTCTACCCAGCCAGCCATTGTCTGGGAAGTGAGGAGCGCCTCTGCCCGGCCACCCATCGTCTTGGAAGTGAGGAGCGCCTCTGCCCGGCCGCCCCATCTGGGAAGTGAGGAGCGCCTCTGCCCGGCCACCCATCGTCTGGGAAGTGAGGAGCGCCTCTGCCCGGCCACCCATCGTCTGGGAAGTGAGGAGCGCCTGTGCCCGGCCACCCATCGTCGGAGAAGTGAGGAGCGCCTGTGCCCGGCCGCCCCATCTGGGAAGTGAGTAGTGCCTCTGCCCGGCCACCCCGTCTGGGATGAAGTGGGGAGCGCCTCTGCCCGGCCATCCATCGTCTGGGAAGTGAGCAGCGCCTCTGCCCGGCCACCCCGTTTGGGAAGTGAGGAGCGCGTCTGCCCGGCCGCCCCATCTGGAAAGTGAGGAGCGCCTCTACCCGGCCACTCATCGTCTGGGAAGTGAGGAGCACCTGTGCCCGGCCACCCATCGTCTGGGAAGTGAGGAGCGCCTGTGCCCGGCCACCCATCGTCTGGGAAGTGAGGAGCGCCTGTGCCCGGCCACCCATCGTCTGGGAAGTGAGGAGCACCTCTGCCCGGCCGCCCCATCTGGGAAGTGAGGAGCGCCTCTGCCCGGCCACCCATCGTCTGGGAAGTGGGGAGCGCCTCTGCCCAGCTGCCCCGTTTGGGAAGTGAGGAGCGCCTCTGCCCGGCCACCCCGCCTGGGAAGAAGTGAGGAGCGCCTCTGCCCAGCCACCCATCGTCTGGGAAGTGAGGAGCGCCTCTGCGCGGCTGCCCCATCTGGGAAGTAAGGAGCGCCTCGGCCCAACCGCCCCGTCTGGGAAGAAGTGAGGAGCACCTCTGCCCGGCCGCGTCGTCTGGGAAGTGAGGAGCGCGTCTGCCCGGCCGCCCCATCTGGGAAGTGTGGAGCGCCTCTGCCTGGCCACCCATCGTCTGGGAAGTGAGGAGCGCCTGTGCCCGGCCACCCATCGTCTGGGAAGTGAGGAGCGCCTCTGCCCGGCCACCCATCGTCTGGGAAGTGAGGAGCGCCTCTGCCCGGCCACCCATCGTCTGGGAAGTGAGGAGCGCCTCTGCCCGGCCGCCCCGTTTGGGAAGTGAGGAGCGCCTCTGCCCGGCCTCCCCGCCTGGGACGAAGTGAGGAGCGCCTCTGCCCGGCCACCCATCATCTGGGAAGTGAGGAGCACCTGTGCCCGGCCGCCCCATTTGGGAAGTGAGGAGCGCCTCTGCCCGGCCACCCATCGTCTGGGAAGTGAGGAGCGCCTCTGCCCGGCCGCCCCGTCTGGGAAGTGAGGAGCGCCTCTGCCCGGCCGCCCCGTCTGGGAATTGAGGAGCGCCTCTGCCTGGCCACCCATCGTCTGGGAAGTGAGGAGCGCCTCTGCCCGGCCGCCCCGTCTGGGAAGTGAGGAGCGCCTCTGCCCGGCCACCCCGTCTGGGAATTGAGGAGCGCCTCTGCCTGGCCACCCATCGTCTGGGAAGTGAGGAGCGCCTCTGCCCGGCCACTCATCGTCTGGGAAGTGAGGAGCGCCTCTGCCCGGCTGCCCCTTCTGGGAAGTGAGGAGCGCCTCTGCCCGGCCGCCCCGTCTGGGAATTGAAGAGCGCCTCTGCCCGGCCGCCCCGTCTGGGAGGAAGTGAGGAACGCCTCTGCCCGGCCACCCATGGTCTGGGAAGTGAGGAGCGCCTCTGCCCGGCCACCCATCGTCTGGGAAGTGAGGAGCGCCTCTGCCCGGCCGCCCCGTCTGGGAAGTGAGGAGCTGTTTGAGGGTTTGCAGCCGCGGACCCGGGGAAGAGTTGATGTTCCGGTTTGAGGGTCTTGCAGCTGCAGACCCGGGGAGGCACTGATGTTCCAATTTGAGGATCGTGCAGCCACCGACCTGGGGAGGAGCTGATGTTCCAGTTTGAGAGTCGTGCAGCTGCAGACCCGGGAAGGAGCTGACGTTCTGTTTTGAGTGTCGTGCAACCCCTGACCCGGGGAGGGGCTGATGTTCCGGTTTGAGGGTCCTGCAGCCGCATACCCCGGGAGGAGCTGATGTTCTGGTTTGGGGGTCTTGCAGCAGCGGACCAGGGGAGGAGCTGATGTTCTGGTTTGAGGGTGGTGCAGCCGCAGTCCCGGCGAGTAGCTGATGTTTTGCTTTGAGGGTCGTACAGCCGCAGACCCGGGGAGGAGCTGATGTTCCGGTTTGATGGTCGTGCAGCCGCAGACCCGGCGAGGAGCTGATGTTCTGGTTTGAGGGTGTTGCAGCCGCAGGCCCGAGTGTAGCCGATGTTCTGCTTTGAGGGTCGTGCAGCCGGAGACCCGGCGAGGAGCTGATGTTCTGGTTTGAGGGTCTTGCAGCTGCAGACCTGGAGAGGACCTGATGTTGAGCTCATATTCCAGTTGCAATTTGAGGGCCGGGTAGCTGATTTTCCAGTTTGAGGGCCGTGCAGCTGGAGACCTGGGAGGGAGCTGATGTTCCAGTTGTAGGGCTGTGCAGCTGGAGACCCGGGGGGAAGCTGATGTTGCAGTTGTAGGGCCGTGCTGCTGGAGACCTAGGGGTGGAGCTGATGTTCCAGTTTGAGGGCCGTGCAGGATGACCCGGCGGGGAGCTGATGTTCAAGTTTGAGGTCTGTGCAGTTGGTGACCCGGGGGAAGTGAGGAGCGCCTCTGCCCGGCCGCCCCGCCTGGGAAGAAGTGAGGAGCGCCTCTGCCCGGCCACCCATCGTCTGGGAAGTGAGGAGCACCTCTGCCCGGCCACCAATCGTCTGGGAAGTGAGGAGCACCTCTGCCCCGCCGCCCCATTTGGGAAGTGAGGAGCGCCTCTGCTCGGCTGCCCCGTCTGGGAAGTGAGGAGCGCCTCTGCCCGGCCGCCCCATCTGGGAAGTGAGGAGCGCCTCACTTCCCGGGGGGAGCTGATGTTCCAGTTGTAGGGCTGTGCAGCTGGAGTCCCGCGGGGGAGCTGATGTTGCAGTTTGAGGGACGTGCAGCAGCAGACCCGGCGGGGAGCTGATGTTCCAGTTTGAGGGCCGTGCAGCTGGAGACCCGGCGTGGAGCTGATGTTCAAATTTGAGGGCTGTGCAGCTGGAGACCTGGCGTTGAGCTGATATTCCAGTTTGAGGACCGTGCACCTGGAGACTCAGCGGGGAGTTGATGTTCCAGTTTAGGGCCATGCAGCTGGATACCCGGTGGGGAGCTGATGTTCCAGTTTGAGTGCCGTGCAGCTGGAGACCCGGTGGGGAGCCAGTGTTGCAGGTTGAGGGCCGTGGAACTGGAGACCCCGGGGGGAGCTGATGTTCCAGGTTGAGGGCTGTGTTGCTGGAGACCCAGCGGGGAGCTGATGTTGCAGTTTGAGGCGGTGCACCTGGAGGCCCAGGGGGGAACTGATGTTGCAATTTGAGGGCTGTGCAGCTGGAGACCCTGTGGGGAGCTGATGTTCCTGTTTCAGGGCCATGCAGCTGGAGATCTGGTGGTAAGCCGATGTTCCAGTTTGAGGGCCGTTCAGCTGGAGACCCGGCGGGGAGCTGATGTTCCGGTTTGGGGGTCTTGCAGCCGCAGACCCCGGGAGGAGCTGATGTTCCGGTGTGGGGGTCTTGCAGCCGCAGATCTGGGCAGCAGCTGATGTTCCGCTTTGGGGTTCTTGCAGCCGCAGACCCGGGGAGGAGCTGATGTTCCGGTTTGGGGGTCTTGCAGCCGTGGACCCGGGGAGGAGCTGATGTTTTGGTTTGGGGGTCTTGAGGCCGCAGACCCTGCGGTCAGCTGATCTTCCGGTTTGAGGGTCACGCAGCCACAGACCTGGGGAGGAGCTGATGTTCCGGTTTGAGGGTCGTGCATCCACATACGCAGAGAAGAGGTGATGTTCCAGTTTGAGAGTCGTGTAGCCACAGACCCAGGAAGGAGCTGATGTTCTGGTTTCACGGTCTTGCAGGCGCAGATTCGTGGAGGAGCTGATGTTCCGGTTTGAGGGTCATGCAGCCGCAGACCCAGGAAGGAGCCGATGTTCCGGTTTGAGGGTCGTGCAGCCGCAGTCCGGGAAGGAGTTGATGTTCCGGTTTGAGGGTCGTGCAGCCGCTGACCCGGGCAGGGGCTGATGTTCCAGTTTGAGGGTCTTGCAGGCACACACCCGGGGAGGAGCTGATGTTCCGGTTTGAGGGTCTTGCAGCCGCAGACCCGGGGAGGAGCTGATGTTCCGGTTTGAGGGTCTTGCAGCCCCAGACCCGGGGAGGAGCTGATGTTCCGGTTTGGGGGTCTTGCAGCCGCAGACCTGGGGAGGAGCTGATGTTCTGGTTTGGGTGTCTTGCAGCCCCAGACCCGGGGAGGAGCTGATGTTCCCGTTTGGGGGTCTTGCAGCCGCAGACCCGGGGAGGAGCTGATGTTCCGGTTTGAAGCTCTTGCAGCCACAGACCCGGGGAGGAGCTGATGTTCCAGTTTCAGGGTCTTTGGGCGCAGACCCGGGGAGGAGCTGATGTTCCCGTTTGGGGGTCTTGCAGCCGCAGACCTGGGAGGAGCTGATGTTCCAGTTTGAGGCTCTTGCAGCCGCAGACCTTGAGAGGAGCTGATGTTCCAGTTTGAGGCTCTCGCAGCCACAGACCCGGGGAGGAGCTGATGTTCCGGTTTGAGGGTCTTGCAGCCGTGGACCCGGGGAAGAGCTGATGTTCTGGTTTAAGGGTCTTGCAGCCGTGGACCCGGGGAGGAGCTGATGTTCTGGTTTGAGGGTCTTGCAGCCACAGACCCGGCGAGGAACTGATTTTCCTCTTTGAGGGTCTTGCAGCCGCAGACCTGGGGAGGAACTGATGTTCCGGTTTGAGGGTCTTGCAGCCGTAGACCTGGAGAGGAGCTGATGTTGAGCTGATATTCCAGTTGCAGTTTGAGGGCCGGGGAGCTGATGTTCCAGTTTGATGGCCGTGCACCTGGAGACCCAGAGAGGAACATCTAACTGGAACATTTGCTCCCCGCAGTGCCTCCAGCTGCATCGCTCCCAAACCGGAACATCTGTTCCCACCCGGGTCTCCAGCTGCACGGCCCTCAAACTGCAATATTGTCTACCCTCAAGTCTCCAGTTGCAACGCCCTCAGAATTGAACATGAGCTCCCCACCGGGTCTGCAGCTTCACGGCCCTCAAACTGGAGCATCAGCTCCTTTCTAGGTCTCCAGCTGCATGGCCCTCAAACTGGAATATTAGCTCCCCACCGGGTCTCCAGCTTCACGGCCCTGAAACTGGAACTTCAGCTTCCCACCGGGTATCCAGCTGCATGGCCCTCAAACTGGAACATCAGCTCCCCGCCAGGTCTCCAGCTGCTGGGGGCTGACAAACCTTTCGTTGATTAAGTGGCCTGGGTGTCCCAGGCCCATTTATATTAGACCTCTCAGTATAGCTTGGTGCATTTCCAGGAAACATAACACCATTCATTCGATTTAAACTATTGGAATTGTTTTTCTCTGAAGAAGGATAAACACAGCTAACAACCATCACATTCTTTTCGACTCCTCTGAGAAGTTTGTCTGTTCCTGTATAGTTTCTCCTTGGATCTGTTAACAATTCACCTAGTCACTGAATAGTAAAAGGGATACCTTAAATCCAGTGACAATTTTCAGTATTCTTTCCTTCATTTCATCAAAGGGAATATATTCGACATTAGGGTTGGGAGGACCTCTTGCCTCAGGAGCTGAAGTTCTGAAATCATCCATCACTTTCTCCTGTTTGAAAATAAAATAGTCTTTAAATTGGGACCACTGAATCTGTTTCTCCAGTCTTGGCTACATGACAAAGAAACTGATCCAGGACAGGAGAAGCTTTCTTTTTCCCCCTCTTCTCAAAATCTTCCAGCGCCTCCTGGAGCCCCTCGACGTCCATGGCTTCCCGGAGTCCCTCACGGCCTCCGCCTCCCTCCGCGGGTCTCTTGGGGACCGGAACGCCTCCCCCCACCCCCGACGTCCTCCCACTCCCTCGCACACACTCCAGCACGCAGGGCAAGTGGGGTGAGGGGGAATGAAGGGAGCCAGGGGAAGCGTGTGAGAGAGTGAGACCGACAGAGCGAGCACCTCCCCAAGCCGCTACCACCAACCCTCCAACATGGCGCCTGGCACGTCAACCTAAAAAGTTATTTCTTGGAGAAGCGATGGATGACAGAGATTAATCTGAGAGTTACTGTTAATGGAGAAACTTAGAACTTACCATTTTTCCTGTGAGGTTTTGGTGCTCATACTGCTGTTCTGTGAGTTCTGGCAATTGAGTCCGTTCACACAGCCTGGTGATGCAGCAGGTGCCACAGAAGGACCCTGTCCCGGCTGGCCTGCTCCACTTCTATGATGGTGTGGCCTCTGTGATGGCCTCTGTGATCACTTCTATGATGGTGTGGCCTCCCCTTCTATGATGGTGTGGCCTCTGTCACAGATCTGTGACCGTGTCTTGAGGGGAGACCAGGCCCTTGATCACAAGCATATCCATGGTGAGGTTCCGTGGATGGAACCTCCTGGATGTTCCTTCCTGATGTTCATCTGCCACCTTGCTATTTAGTGCATCTTGTTTATAACTGTCTTCTAAATATTGAGTAGAAATAAAGCATTTGTACAGTATGGGTAAGGTATACAGAATATTGACACGTTGGACACAGAGGACCGCCACCAAGTTTAGGGAGTAGAATCTCAAGAGACATCACTTTGGATGCTCCCTGGAGGCCCTGCCTGAGTCCCGGTCCCTTCCCTTCTCCTACGGAGGGAATCACTTCCTGCTTTAGTCTTTATTATTCCCACACTTTCCTTCATAGTACGTTTCTTTCACCATGTGTGTACATCCCTAAAAAATGTGCCATTTAGTGTTTGAACTTTGTTTTCTTTTTGAGGCAGGGTGTTGCTCTGTTGCCTCGGCTGCAGTTTTGAACTTTGATGTGAGGAAATTCTCCTGCGTGGCTCTGAGCATCTGCTCTGTGTCTGTTTTTTCCTCCATTCTCTCCCTGAGACCCACCCACACTGACATGGTTCATTTCATTGCTGCGTGATCTCCCGTCGTCTGAGGGGAACATGGGAAATGTCTTCATCTTCCTGTGGATGAGTGTTTGGCCAGGTTGGGGTCCTTAGGACTGTGTTTTGTTGGGAACGTTCTTGGGCGTTTCTTTTGTACACAAGTGCAAGTTTCTTCTGGTCAGTAGCTTTCAAGTTTTAAAATTTCATCCCAGGTAAGAAATGTAATTTTCCTCATAACCCACAACACACACTCTTTCATATACAAGCATAACAGAAATATACTTCACAACCGTTCTTAGCAGTGCCTGGTGTTCCTGCTTCTCTCCATTCTCCCCAACACCGGCATGGATTGGGTGGTGGGATTTTTGCCCGTCTGGTGGGTGTCACGTGATATCTCCCCGTTAGGCTGAGCCCCTCTTCATGTTTTCATTAGCCATTCCTCCACATTTCCTCTTCTGTGGAGGGCCGGTTCAGCTCTTTTGCCCAGTTTCTGTGAAGTTGTTTGAGTTTTTGCACTTTTCCTTTATTATTCCTATTATGATGTTTTTGAGACAGAGTCTCACTCTGTCACCCAGGCTGGAGTGCGGTGGCGCGATCTCAGCTCACTGCAACCTCCACCTTCTGGGTTCAAATGATTCTCCTGCCTCAGCCTCCCAAGTGGCTGGGATTACAGGCACGTGCCACCATGCCCAGCTAATTTTTATATTTTTACTAGAGATGGGGTTTCACCATGTTGTCCAGGCTGGTCTGAAACTCCTGACCTCAGGTGATTCTCCACCTCAGCCTCCCAAAGTGCTGGGATTACAGGCATGAGCCACCATGCCCGGCCTGCCTTTTTCTTTTTCAAAAGGACTCTTTGTAGATGATACCTATTCATTCCGGTGACTATCTGTGTGGCAAAGATGGGTTTGAATCCACCAGGATAAACGTGCCAGATCTCCTCTCTGATGGGAGAAGAGACAGAGAGGGATAGAAGGGTACAGAGAATCAGAGCCAAGAGGAGGCCGAGTCAGGCGGGGGTTGCAGGCTGCTGTGAGGACTTGGCTCCTTCTCTGAGTCGGGTGGGATTAGCAGGGGTTTTAAACAGAGGAACCATGGGATCTCCCTTATGCATTTCTGCCATGGTTGGCTCAGCTGAATGCACCTCTTGAACAAGACTTGGCCTTGGACACCCAGAGGCCCTTGGTTGAGGGTTTACCTCCTGGCATGGCCACTGACACATCCACGTTGGGCTCCCGCACGGCTGGGCGGCCCCGAGACCTGCTCTGCCTGGGCTTCTCATTGGTGGCATTTCTCAAGTTTGTCCCCTCTCAAGTCTGACCCATCCAGAAAACCAAACACCTCTCTCTCCTACATGGAAACCCCCGACAGCACCTCTTCCTGACTCACAGGGCATCCCATGAACATCACAGTCCCAACCTTCCCACACGGACAAGCTCATGGGACCCCCTGATGGACCAGGACAGCCCCAGCACTAAGACGTGCCCTGAAACTCACAGGAAGAGCGGACCAAGAAGACGGGAACAGCACAGGGCACTGGGAGCTGCAAATGCCCACGATACTGTGAGAGATGGAGAAAGGTATGGCTATGGCTGGCACAAAATGTTACTCAACATTTATTAAAGGCCTAAATGGAGAACATAACGCTATCAAACCCTTAGGGAAAAACACGGGAAAATTTGTATGGCCTGGGGTTAGATGAAAAGTTCTTAGACATGACACCAAAAGCATGATTCATAAAAGATTGACAAATTAAATTTAGTCATAAATTTAAAATTGCAATTCTATAAAGCAATATAAAAATCTAAAGAGAATGAAACACACACTATGGTCTAGAAAAAAAAGTATTTGTGAATCACATCTCACAACGTACTGGCATGCAGAATATATGAAGAACCATGAAAACTTAACTATAAGAAAGTAAAAACCCAGTATTAAAGAGAGGGCAAATATTTGAATGGAGGCCTCATCAAAGAAGGTATAAGGAGGGCGTATTGCCCGAGAAAGAGGCTCAACATCATAGTGATGCTGGAGAAATGCCAGTCAACAGTACCTCTGCAAATCTATTAAAATGGCTAAAAACACAAAAACCATGGGCCAACCCAGGTTCTAGTGATGATGCAGAGGAATTGGGACCCTCATAAGCTGCAGTGGGAATGGGAGGGGTCCCGCCATGCTGGAAAGTGGTCCGGGAGTTTCTTATGAAGTTAAGCACATCCTTACCACGTCATCCAGCAACCCCGTCCTGAAATGTCCCCCAAGAGAAAAAAACGTGCACACACAACCCTGCACACAAGTGTTTAGGCCTCATTCCTCATTGCCAATAACTGGAAGAAAACAAAATGTCCATCGGCAGGAGAAGGCGTGAACCAACGCGGATGCTTCCACATAGGGGGCACCAACCAGCAGTGGAAAGATGCACCCAAATGCCCCAGGTCTCCCAGGCATGCCCGGTGAAGGAAGCTAGTTTCGGTGGGCACAGGCCGAAGGATGCGGCCACATGACATCTTGAAGACAGTGCTACCGTGTCGGGGAGCAGGACGGTGGTTTCGAGGGGCTGTGGGTGGAGGGGCGAATGGAGGAGCTCTCTGGGGCGATGGCGTGAGCACCTGCACCTCACTGTGGGCTGCTGCGGCTGAGAGGCTGTACAGCAAACGCTTCATTCAGTACATGCAGACTGAAGGAGGAAGGCTCCCACAACTCAAAGAGGGTGTCACCTCCATGAAAGAAAAACATATTAAAAAAACTCAAGAAGAAACCCCAAAAAGTATTTCATAAGCGGATTGACTGAGTTGACATAATCTACCTGGGAGCATGGAACTGAAACCACAGGCTTGGCAATCCCGGAGGGAGAGGGTGGAGGGTTTAGACCTCAATTGAAGGGCTCAGTACCTGGCTATAGGAAATAACATTTAAAAAGCGGCAGGGTGGAAATAATTTCTGCTGATGAGGTTGCATTTCTCCAGATAGCCGGCAGAATAAATTAAAGCAATATAGTCTTGCTCTGTTGCCCAGGCTGGAGTGCAGGGGCGCGATCTCCGCTCACTGTAAGCTCTGCGGGAGAATGTCTTGAACCCTGGAGGCAGAAGTTGCAGTGAGCAGAGATCGCGCCATTGCACTCCAGCCTGGGCAACGAGCGAAATTCTGTCTCAAACCAAACAATTAGATAACTAACCCAGGACTAAAACTGCGTAACTTAAAAAATTCCAGGAGGTATTATGTTCACTCCCTGCAAGCCAATAAAGGCCACGTCTGGGGCACACATCTAAGAAAATAATCCTAAAGATAAAGTGATGGTCACAGATATGTTCTGTACGGTGTTATTTATTAAGAGCAAAAATGGGAAACAACCCAAATATCAACAAAATGGGACTGAACCCTTGCAATTTACTAAAATAACTCGAAACTGTTAAGCATTATGCACAAGATGAAGATTTTAATAAAGTGAAAAGACAGGAAACATAATTACTAATGATTATTGGTTTATTTTTCATGCCACTTCATTCCACAAAAAGATTTCAGCTATCTTACAAAAAGACACACTAGAAATATTAAAATACTATCTGAACCAGAAGCAAAATCAGAAAGGCATATGAGCCAAAGGGATCTGCCCAGCTTTCAAAGCTGACCACAGCCGTGCGCAGTGGCTCTGTCCGTAATCCCCGCACTTGGGGAGGCCGAGGAGGGAGGATCGCTTGAGGCCACAAGTTCGAGACCAGCCCGGGCAACAGAGCAAGATCCCGCCTCTACAAAAAATTTAAAAATTAGCCGGAAACCAGAGGCTGGGGACAGGGCTGAGGATCGCTCCCGCCCCTCGGAGACGGGAGACCGAGGGTCACTCCTGGTCACTAGAGGCCAGAGGCCCCGGACCGCTCCCGCCCCCCTCCGCGGACGAGCGCCGCCCCTCCCACCCCATTCCCTGCGGTCTGAACGTTCAGACCCTCTCGGTCTGGGAGATCCCGGAGAACCACCCACGCGGCTTTAAAAAATGTTGGTGCTCAACACCTCCCCGGAATAGGGCCCGCCCTATCTCGGTCGGGGAGCGCGGGGCCTCCGTGTCCACCCAGCGCCACCGTCCGCGGGTCCGCTTTGCGCAGGCGCGGCTTCCCCCTTAGCCCCCGGCCCGGGCGCGGCGTGCTGCGCAGGCGCGATGTCCCCCACTACCGCCCCGCCCCTTGACCCGGGCGTGGTGCGCGGGCCCGGTTTCCCGCCGGCTCTACCCGGTGTGGTGCGCAGGCGCAGTCTGCGCGGGGACTGGCGGGACTGCGCGGCGGCGACTACAGACATGTCGGGGGTCCGGGGCCTGTGGCGGATGCTGAGCGCTCGGCGCCTGGTGCGGGTCAAGGCGGTGAGTCCCTGCCGCGGACCGGGGCGGGGCAGGCGGGGGGCGAGGCGGCGGTAGGAGCGGGACGGTCCCCAGTGGGTCCGAGCGGAGCGGGCGCCGGGTCCCCGCGCCCCCTGCCCGGCGATGGGAAGGGGCTGGGAGAGCCCTGGGCCGTGCGAGGGGAGCCGCGGGGCGTACTCGGGGGCCTGGGGAGCTCGGTCCTTAGCAGGTAGTCCGCGTCCCGGTGAAGGTCACGAGCCCGCGGGCTTGCTGGGCGTCCCCTCCGCCGCCTTGGTCCGGGCCTGGGGTCCGGCGACCTCGCGGGCTGAGGTAGCTCCTCGCCTCAGTGCCTGGCGGGTGGACTCGGGGAGGAGTCGTGTCTGCCCAAGGTCACCGGGGTGGAGCCCTGGCTGGGCTGGGCCTTTGCCGCCCTCTGTGCGGGTTGTCCTGAGGGGCCGCCCGCAGCCCGTGGGTGGGGCTGGCGGGGCGGGTGAAACCGCCCGGGTGGGTGCGAGGCGTGGCCGGGCTGGGCCGGGTGGGCGTCCGGTGGGAAGCGCGGCGCGCCCGAGCTTGGGCTTGCAGTTCCCCTTTGCAGAAAGCGCAAATCTGTGCATGTCCACTTCGAGACCTTGTAAGTTAAGGGTCTCTACTTTGGGTCCTGTTTGGTGGCCCTTGTGCCACCAAAAATGTGCCCGTGTTTAAAAGCAGCTGTGCCAGTGTTTAAAATCAGACGGAGAGCTTAGGGCATTGACCGAGCGAGGACGCCGGGACCTGTGCTTGCCTGTGCGCTGAGTGCCTCGAGGGCCGGGCTCGGTTTAGTCCAGGATGATGGTCAGGGTTCCACTTCCCTGAGGCCTTGCTCTCTGAGTTTGTCTGAATGTGCCCTCTACGATTGCATCATCAGAGTCGGCCTTCTAGGGTTTTATTTAATCAAGCTAAATTGGATAGGTTTAGTTGTTCGGTTCTTTTAAATGGACTTACCCACCCACTCCTTAATTACAAAGTAATTTTAAATTGCAGAGTAAAAATCTCAGTAGGAACCAAGGCATTCAGCAATATTGATTTGAACTATGCCTTTAATTGTGCAGTTTTCTCCTTTTTGAAATAGCTATTAAAAATCTCTTTGAATTAAATGTGAGGATTAGTCATACAGCCATCCTGTCAACATCAGAAAGCATGTAAACCGTTCTAGTGTGTTGCTGTGGTTGGTGCTGACTGAGCAGAGACCCCCGCCGCATCTTGGGCTCTTAAGAGCTGCTAGGAGGGCGTCCACAAGCAGGAAGTAAAGCCCATGGTCAGTGGGGCTTTTTAGGGGAAATGGTAGCTTGTGATTGGAGAAAAGCTAGAGCTAGTGACTTTGTCCTCAACCCAGATGGTGCCCAGTGTTCCTTCTGCAGACTAAGACCCCAGGCACCTCAGACAAGATGGCAAGATAGCAAAATGGAACCAAAATTTAGTCTTGGGTTTTGTAAAAGTCTTTGTATCTTGATGAAGGTAGCTTTTCCTACAGAATGTCGTGCGTTTTTAGGTTCTTCGTTGGCTGCTTTTGTAATTGTGTAGGTTGTACATGCAGACTAGCTTCTTGCTCATGATTTATAGGTGCATTTTATTCGATGAGGACGCCTTACTTTGCTAGATTTCGGATATTAATGTCTCTGCACTTCTTACTTTTCCCCCTCCACCTCCTGATTCAGTCATCTGAAATTCTGTATTGTTAAGCAAGGTCTAAGTATTCCTTTTAGTTATATGTTCCCTATTTTTTTTTCTTAGAGGAAATGTTTGATAGTTTCTCCTAAAAAAAATTAATAATTGGCACAAAAGACTAGTTTTGTGTCAAAACTAGTTTTGAGTTTTATCTAAAGACTGATATTGGCTTGAAGCTGGGCTTTCCAGATTCAAAAATCTGCCCCAGATTAGATTTAGAAGCAGAGGGTTAGTGTCCTTTTCCCCAGGGGGATGGCATGATAATTTGTTCAAGATTGTGTTAGAGTAGCTGCCCCTTTTAAGCCAGCTCTGTGTGTGTGTGGTGGGGGGTGGGCAGTGGGTATTCCACCTCGACATCCTAGAAAGAACAAATAAACATTGAGTGATTTCCCTGTTTCTACTTACATTTGGTATAATGTACTGTTTTTATTGGTGCTATTACCTATGTTAATAGGGCACTTTACAAAATTTTCAAGAACGTTTGTATTAAAATTATTTCAAAGACTTCTTTCTTAAAATATGATTTTACCATGTAAAAAATTATATTAAGGTAGAAGAATATTCGTTCTTTCTCATTTTTTTTTTCTGAAAAAAGAAAAAACGAAATTAGCTTATGTCAGTAAAAACAGACTAGAAATTGGAGAAATAAAGAATAATTTTTTATCCCACATAATAAATAATTTCTGAATTGCAAGTATTTCTAAATACTTGACGACATCCCTCACATCCCCTTTTCTGATTGCTGAGTGTATTATTTCCTAAAGCTTTTTTTTTCTTTTCTTTTGTTTTTTGGAGACATTGTCTCTCTCTGTCGCCCAGGCTGGAGTACAGTGGCACAGTCTAGGCTCACTGCAACCTCTGCCTCCTGGGTTCAAGCGATTCTCCTGCCTCAGCTTCCCAAGTAGCTGGGATTACAGGTGCCCGCCACCACGCCCAGCTAATTTTTAGTAGAGAGGGGGTTTCGCCATGTTGGTCAGACTGGACTCGAACTCCTGACTTCAGGTGATCCGCCCACCTTGGCCTCCCAAAATGCTGGGATTACAGGCATGAGCCACCGTGCCCAGCCCCTAAAACTATTCTTTATGATATATTTCTTTTTTTTTTTTTTTTTTTTTTTTGAGACGGAGTCTCGCTCTATCACCCAGGCTGGAGTGCAGTGGCGCAATCTCCGCTCACTGCAAGCTCCGCCTTACGGGTTCACACCATTCTCTTGCCTCAGCCGCCCGAGTAGCTGGGACTCCAGGCGCCCGCCACCACGCCCGGCTACTTTTTTTTTTTGTATTTTTTAATAGAGACGGGGTTTCAGGATGACGAGCTAGGATGGCCTCGATCTCCTGACCTGGTGATCCGCCCGCCTCGGCTTCCCAAAGTGCTGGGATTACAAGCGTGAGCCACCACGCCCGGCCTATGATATTTCTGAGACTATTCAGTGGTCTTCTAAAATGCCACTAGCAGAATGGAAAAGGTATCCCCCGAATGGCTGGCCAACCTTAGCATATGGGACAGTGTCACCTCTCTTACATAAAGCCACTAAAAACTAAACACTAAAACGAGTTTTCTTGAGTAAAGGTTTCTAAGATGGAAAATTTAAGCAGTGAGATATGTCAAGTTGTAGACGTTGGCCAGGAAAAAGCCAGGAGCAGCCAGGCAGGGGAGAGTGTGCATCCGACATCCTCCTGTGTCATGAAGGTATGACAGCTCTTCCCTCTGGGCTGTCAGCTTTTACTGTTCCAGGATACAGATCTCCTGATTCAGTGTCCAGTGCCTTTTGAACTGACCGCAAGCCCTCATGGACGATTGGAACTGTAGTGTGGAAAGGGCTCTGATGGTGCCAGTTAAAATGCTTCATTATTTGCAAAATACCACATACAGTAATACGATATAGATGTCTTTCCCCTTCTCCACTAAGTAGCATAAATGAAGACTTTACAGAGGAAGTGTGCTTTTTCATTTCGTATCTGAGTCAGTGAGTGTCCTGTTTGGAAACAAGCTTCATCCTGGTTTTCTAGAGTGCCAAGTCAGGGTGGAAAGGAGGACCTGGGGGCTCAGTCCTTCGTTGCCCCTTGGGCTGCCGTTCAGGGTTAAGTAGAGGGTCCCAGCTGAGCTTTCTGGATGCACAGGAGCACCTGGATACATAAGAAGGTGAACAGTTTGCAGGGGAAAATCTGAATTACTATCCCCCACAGCATTTGTTCCTTCAGGACACTAACCCTCTGGCTCTGTGTCTTCTGTGTCTCCAGTGGCCAACAGTGTTGCAAACGGGAACCCGAGGTTTTCACTTCACTGTTGAAGGAACAAGAGGGCATCTGCTAAAGTTTCAGATTCCGTAAGTTCATGCTTTCTGTTCCATTATAAATGATTTTTTTGGCTTAGGGGGTAAGGATCTATACCAGTTTGTTTTCATATGAGTCATAGACATAAGAGAAAAATTTCTCATAGGTATCCAGTGCCTGCTGAAATTATTTTCAGTGTAATAATACTTAATTGTAAGTACAAACATAAACATAGATGTTAACATTTTTACTTGTATCTCTTATGTATCCATAAACTAGATTTAAATTTAGGTCAAGTAAAGGAATAAAATGAACAGTATCTGCTGTGATAGATGATAAAATCCTACTGAAAATAGGACCGTGGGGCCCTTCCGGTGTGGGTTCCTTGGTGTTGAGTGTGCCTGTTCTCTCTCTGTTGGAAAACTGAAACTTGCTGAGAAGTTCTTTTCTCATAAGCTCACAATAGCGACTGAATACTCCTTGGCACCTTCTCAGGCATAAGCATAGGCACGGCCCTGAAGTAGGGTTGTGGTCCTCAGTCTGATCCCATGGGATAGACCCTCTACCATTCATAGAATCTGATTGTCAGTCCCTTCTCCAGGTGCGAATGTGCCCACCTCTCCCCGCACTGTTCAGGGCTCAGCCCCAGGACAGGATGGAGGCCCTGTGTGCCCAGCAGTTGCTCCTTTTATGTTTGTCAGGCTCTTTCACTGTCACAAGAGTCTTCATGTTTGGCATAGTGGAACATGTGATTGACAGGTGAATTTTTCTTTTCCAGATTTCTGCTCAGTATCCAGTAGTGGACCATGAATTCGACGCAGTGGTGGTAGGCGCTGGAGGGGCAGGCTTGCCAGCTGCATTTGGCCTTTCTGAGGCAGGGTTTAATACAGCGTGTGTTACAAAGCTGTTTCCTACCAGGTCACACACTGTTGCGGTGCAGGTGAGAGAAAGGTGCCCCACCGTGCTCCCACTCCGTGCAGGTCCTGCGCAGCTTCGCATTTTCTACCTGGGGAGGCTCCTGCCTCCTCCCCGTGCCAGCCACATGGCCTCTTGCTGTGCCTTACTCACTGAGCTCACCCTCTCAGGGGTCTCTCCCTGGAGCCTCTTCCCTGGGGACTTTGAAGGGCGGGAGCCTTGTTGACACTCTTAATTGAGACTCCAGTCACACTTGGGTTTTCTGTGACCATCTCGCCTGCTACCCTCCCCACCCACCCCCGCCGCCCCAACACGTTAAGAAAAGGAGATCATCTAAAGAGGAGGAATCAGAGTTTAGGTTGGGGAAGAAAATGGCAAGGGTTTCATTTGTCCATGTGCTGCTGTCTTCCGGGACTCTCTGAGGGGTAAGACGGTGGTGGGCACATACAGCCAAAGGAAGTAGGGGTACAGGGGAGTGTGACTCTGATTGTGGAGTTTATTACTTGGCAGGAGGCACTTCTAATCTTTAACACATGCTCGTAAATGCCATTGGGAAGATTTGTTAATAAAACTCTCTGGAAAGATTTGTTGAGTACCTTTTCTGTGCCAGATAATGTTAGGTAATAAGCATATTACAGGTAGCCTTTCACTCACTGTTGCAGTCAGCCCTTCCTGGAGTTCCCTGTGTCTCTACCACACAGATGAGAAGACTGAGGCTAAGGGATGGAACGACTGGGCGAGTCAGGGAGGGGTTGTGATCTGGGATCTGTCAGGCCTCGCTGCTCCTCTGTTGAGGTCAGCCCTCACTGGAGTCACCGTGTGAGTAGTTGGCTTTCTCTGAATCCCCCAGTGGGTGGATTTGGGCCTGGAAGAGAAAGCTGGGGCTCCTGTTTGTGGCTCGTAAGGAGTGGTTGGTGTTTCCAGGGAGGAATCAATGCTGCTCTGGGGAACGTGGAGGAGGACAACTGAAGGTGGCATTTCTACGACACCGTGAAGGGCTCCGACTGGCTGGGGGACCAGGATGCCATCCACTACATGGTGGAGCAGGCCCCCGCTGCCGTGGTCGAGGTGATGGGCGGGAGACTCTGGGTGCTCTTGTGGTCTGTTTCTAGTACAAGAGTCTGGGAAAAAATGTAAGCAATTGAGGCAGATGTGGCAGCCGAAAGAATGGTGATTAGCAAAGCTCACAAGAGAAGTCTTTGTCCGTCATGAACTATGCATTACATGTAACAAGAAAAGCTTCTCTTTGATGAAGTGTTGACATGTTCATAAAATAGTTTAGTTTGGGTTTGCAGATTTGTGTTAAAGTTGTTTAGTGTAGATTAGTTGTGAATATCTTGACTCCTTTAAGGTAATAAGGTTTTTGTTTATCTTTCACAGCTAGAAAATTATGGCTTGCCATTTAGCAGAACTGAAGATGGGAAGATTTATCAGCGTGCATTTGGTGGACAGAGCCTCAAGTCTGGAAAGGGTGGGCAGGCCCGTCGGTGCTGCTGTGTGGCTGATCGGACCGGCCACTCAATATTGCACACCTTATACAGGAGGGTAAGGCCGCCTCCGGTCCACCTGAGACAGGACACGTAGTGCTGGGGCTTATGGTGACAGCGGGGAATGGGTTAGCGTGCTGAGTGAGTCAGCCAGAGATTACATAAAAAGCAACAGAGAATAGCGGTGTGGGACACATGCAGCGACTGTTGATGTGACAGGACCAGACATGTGCCTTGAGGAGCTGCCCCTAAGGCAATGTGTGACTTCTTGCATCTATTTTGGAAAGTTGAATTGATAATCTTCTATACCAGGTTTTAACTTGGGATATGTGACACTCCTGGACTTTTCTGGGTTGCTTTTCTGACCTGTGAACGATGGAGACCCCTGAAGTGGTGCTGAAGGACCAGACCTGTGTCTTCTCTTTCTCTGTCAGTGTCAGCTTTCTGATCCCTGGAAGGGATGAAAATAAGAAATGAATTTGTTGTAGGTTTTTTTTTTAATTTGTTTAGAGATGGGGTCTTGCTCTGTTGCCCAGGCTGGAGTGCAGTGGAGCAATCTAGACTCACTGCAGCCTTTGTCTCCCAGGCTCAAACGATCCTTCCACCTCAGCCTCCAAAACAGCTGGGACTGCAGGCATGTGTTACCATGTCCAGCTAATTTTTGAGGGTTTTTTTGTTTTTGGTAGAGATGGGGTGTCACCATTTTAAGCCCAGGCTGGTCTCAAACTCCAGGGCTTAGGCGATCCTCCTGCCTTGGCCCCTCAGGGTGCTGGGATTATAGCCATGAGCCACTGCACCTGGCCTGTTGTATTTTTTATTACTGTTTTTGATCAGTAAGATGTCACTGAGCCCCTGAATTCCCTCTGTGATTTGCTTAGAGCTCCACTTCTCATGCTTTGTCTTCAATATGTGAGAAGTAACCACAGAAAAAAGAGCATTGAAACTTAGAAAATCAAAAGACAGGTGAGATGCAAGAATCACATTCTTGTTTTGAAAGCAAGATTGCCCTTTTTGTATAGTGATAAAAATTGTGGCTTTTGAAATACATTTAGTTTAGGGTTTTTGATCTCCTTTGTTAAAATTCGAGAGCTTGGCACGCCGTTTCTCATCGCACCGAGGAGTCACAGAGCCGCTGTTTGGAGCACAGACCGCTGGACTGCCCAGGTTTGGGTTTGAGCTCTGTCCTCAGCTGCATGACTGGATGTTACCAAGCGTTAATTTGCTTGTCACTGAGAAAGGGGGTCGTACACCCAGAGTTGTTGTAAGACTTAAATGAGTTTAATATGTGGAAAGCAGCTAGAACTGCCCATAGCAAGTGCAGTGTAAATATTAACTAAAATAATCATTATTACTGTCCTTGCCACTGTTTGGGTAACTTAGATATGAATTCTCCAAGCTAGTATTCTTAACTAGTCACCACAGTATCATAGTGCAAAAGAATGTTCAAAAATTAAAACAAGATTTGAGGCATCCAACGTACACGCGGCTGTAATCAGAGTGTTGGCCAGAGGTCTGTGGGCCGGCGTTTCTCCTCTCTGGGGACGCCGCTCTGCCCCAGCCTCTGCTGCAGCTGTCAGCCTTGTCCGTGCTTTTTGTTATCCAGACTTTCCACTGTATCTTAACTGTTCTTTCTATTCAGTTTTGCATATAATGCCTTCTGCATATCTTTTTCGTCTCTCCCCCAAAAAGTATCTTGAAAAAAAAAATAATGCGTTTGAAATAGAGACCTAGCAATTGTTAGGTTATAAATGTGTGGTTTTTTGCAGGCACACGTGGTGCTGGTTGTCTCATTACGGAAGGATGTCGTGGAGAGGGAGGCATTCTCATTAACAGTCAAGGCGAAAGGTTTATGGAGCGATACGCCCCTGTCGCGAAGGACCTGGCGTCTAGAGATGTGGTGTCTCGGTCGATGACTCTGGAGATCCGCGAAGGAAGGTGCGTGTGATTTACCACCAGCATTGTCCGAGCGGGCACACGGGCCGGGGTTGCTTCTGTGCGTTTCAGCACCGCTCGCCCTCACCTTCGTGTGCAGGGACGTGTGCACAGCCACCTCTCTGAGCTGCCGGGAGGCGTCTGTTAGTCTGTGATATTTTCCTAAAGACCTACATTTTGAAAATTTTAGCTAGTTTCTCAAATCTGTGGAACAGAGTTTCTCTTAGTGTGTGTGAGTATGTGACGGAGTATGGGAGAGAGAGACACACACCCAACCTGAAGTCAGTATGTGAGCCTTGGGTGTCGTGTCTGATACCCACAGATGTTTTTCGGCAGCTTTCAAAGTGTGGGGGTTATTTGGCTTTCAGTAAGACAATTTGCAGCTCTTTTTTGTTTTTTTAATTTTATTTTATTATTATTGTACTTTAAGTTTTAGGGTACATGTGCACAATGTGCAGGTTTGTTACATATGTATACATGTGCCATGTTGGTGTGCTGCACCCATTAACTCATCATTTAACATTAGGTATATCTCCTAATGCTATCCCTCCCCCCTCCCTCCACCCCACAACAGTCCCTGGAGTGTGCTGTTCCCCTTCCTCTGTCCATGTGTTCTCATTGTTCAATTCCCACCTATGAGTGAGAACATGCGGTGTTTGGTTTTTCGTCCTTGCGATAGTTTACTGAGAATGATGACTTCCAGTTTCATCCATGTCCCTACAAAGGACATGAACTCATCATTTTTTATGGCTGCATAGTATTCCATGGTGTATATGTGCCACATTTTCTTAATCCAGTCTATCATTGGACATTTGGGTTGGTTCCAAGTCTTTGCTATGGTGAATACTGCCGCAATAAACATACACGTGCATGTGTCTTTATAGCAGCATGATTTATAGTCCTTTGGGTATATACCCAGTAGTGGGATGGCTGGGTCAAATGGTATTTCTAGTTCTAGATCCCTGAGGAATCGCCACACTGACTTCCACAATGGTTGAACTAGTTTACAGTCCCACCAGCAGTGTAAAAGTGTTCCTATTTCTCCACATCCTCTCCAGTACCTGTTGTTTCCTGACTTTTTAATGATGGCCATTCTAACTGGTGTGAGATGGTATCTCATTGTGGTTTTGATTTGCATTTCTATGATGGCCAGTGATGATGAGCACTTTTTCATGTGTTTTTTGGCTGCATAAATGTCTTCTTTTGAGAAGTGTCTGTTCATGTCGTTCGCCCACTTTTTGATGGGGTTGTTTGTTTTTTTCTTGTAAATTTGTTTGAGTTCATTGTAGATTCTGGATATTAGCCCTTTGTCAGATGAGTAGGTTGTGAAAATTTTCTCCCATTTTGTAGGTTACCTGTTCACTCTGATGGTAGTTTCTTTTGCTGTGCAGAAGCTCTTTAGTTTAATTAGATCCCATTTGTCAATTTTGGCTTTTGTTGCCATTGCTTTTGGTGTTTTAGACATGAAGTCCTTGCCCATGCCTGTGTCCTGAATGGTAATGCCTAGGTTTTCTTTTAGGGTTTTTATGGTTTTAGGTCTTTAATCCATCTTGAATTAATTTTTATATAAGGTGTAAGGAAGGGATCCAGTTTCAGCTTTCTACATATGGCTAGCCAGTTTTCCCAGCACCATTTATTAAATAGGGAATCCTTTCCCCATTGCTTGTTTTTGTCAGGTTTGTCAAAGATCAGATAGGGCCTGACCCTGTTCTTTAATGTAATGACGCTTGCAAAATATCTGCCGGTATGGCGTTTCGAGGTTTTACATTTTTATATTAAAGAGAAGTCAGATGGTTTTTTGGAATATGGTGGCCCTCCGTATCCATCGGTTCCACATGTGTGGTTTCAACCAACTATGTTTTGAAAATAAAATTGCATCCTTACAAATATGCAGACTTTTTTTCCTTGTCATTGTTCCCTAAACAACACAGTGTAACAGCTATTTACTAGCATTTACATTGTATTAGGTACTATGAGTAATCCTGGAGTTGCTGTAAAACTTAAATGTAAAACTTTAAATGAGGATGATTTAAAATATGGAGGAGGATGTGCGTAGGTTATATGCAAATACTCTCCTATTTTATATTAGGGACTTGAGCATCCACGAATTTTGGTATCCGTGGGGGTCCTGGACCCAACCTGCCATGGATACACAGGGACGACTGTATTTGGCATAGAGGCCTTTCTAGTGCACTTACCAAGGACAGCCACAGCAGGCTGTGATCGCTGAGACGAGTGTGAGTTCAGTGAGGGCAGAGTTTTGTTCTGGTTCTCAGCTGTGTTCCAGCACCTGGGATTGTCCCTGGCACATGGTAGATGCTTAGAAAAGATTTGATGAGAGGGTGACCATACATGAGGGGAAATTTTCCTCAGTATCAAAACATGTTGAAACTCACGAGCTTCCAAGATGACATATTCTCAGGTCTCCTGCCGTTGCCGTTCTCTGCCTTATGTGATGGTGTTCTGTCTTACCAGAGGCTGTGGCCCTGAGGAAGATCACGTCTACCTGCAGCTGCACCATCTACCTCCAGAGCAGCTGGCCACGCGCCTGCGCGGCATTTCAGAGACAGCCGTGATCTTCATTGGCGTGGACGTCATGAAGGAGCCAATCCCTGTCCTCCCCACCGTGCATTATAACATGGATGGCATTCCCACCAGCTACAAGGGGCAGGTGATGGTGCTGGCTCTTCTCCCACAGCTGGAAAGAAGGCTGGGACGATGGGGCCCACCTCGCAGTTGTCTCTTTAGATCTTAGAGGAAAAGACAGTTGTTTTCTTCAAGAAAGTACCGTATTGTTTTCTAGATCGCACTTTAAATTTCTATTACTGGAGGATGGAGGGGGGCTTAGTAATTTATTCCTCCTTAGTAAACTGTCATAGATACATCATTTGCAGCTTTTTCCATTTTATAATTACTTTCCTATATGATCTTGTGTTATTTCTAATGATCTTATACATCGAGGGATCTTTATAATTCCTATTTCTAATGATCTTGTACATTGAGGGATCTTTATAATTCATACCTTTGAGTGGTTTGCGGTTCACACAGAGCTTGTCAGTCACTTAGCCTCCTTGTTGGGCGAGGTGGGTGGAAGCTGTTACTTTCCCTGCATAGATGAAGAGGTGAACAGGGGGTAGAAGAGTCTGGAACATCAGTCTCCCCTGCTGATGTTCCTCCACCTGCCGTGCTCCTGGGTCCGAGCTGGAGCACAGGTGGTGAGGGCCTCGGGAACATGGGACACGAGGGAGAGTCGCAGATGCTGACATTGGAGGTCCTCTGACCTGCTTGTAACAGCAGGTGCTCAGGGGCAGAGGGGAAACTGGGAGATACATTTGGAAGTTTCCCTCTGAAGAAGAGTAGCTATGGTCCTTATTTCCTTCTCAGATACGGTCTTTACTTCCCTCTCTTTGTTTATTGGAGATGGAGACTCGCTCTGTCGCTTAGGCTGGAGTGCAATGGCGCAATCTCGGCTCACTGCAACCTCTGCCTCCCAGGTTCAAGCGATTCTTCTGCCTCAGCCTCCCAAGTAGCTGGGATTACAGGCACCCGCCATCATGCCTGGCTAATTTTTGTACTTTCAGTTGAAACGGGGTTTCACCATGTTAGCCAGACAGGTCTTGAACCCCTGAAGTCAGGTGATCCACCCGCCTTAGCCTCCCAAAGTGCTGGGATTATAGACGTGAGCCACCGTGCCTGGCCTACTTCCCTCTCTTTCTCTGACCCGTAGCACAGACACCCTGTTGAGGGAGGTGGGCTTGTGGAGGAATGGGCACCTTGACATTTCACCTGAAATCTTCCTTTCCACAGGTCCTGAGGCATGTGAATGGCCAGGATCAGATTGTGCCCGGCCTGTACACCTGTGGGGAGGCCACCTGTGCCTCGGTACATGGTGCCAACCGCCTCGGGGCAAACTCGCTGTTGGACCTGGTTGTCTGGTCAGGCATGTGCCCTGAGCATCGAAAAGTCATGCAGGCCTGGTAAGTGTTTTCTTCAGGAGCCAGACTATTCGAGAAGGGCAGGAGGTTAGTCTTCTTTCTTTTTTCTGAGACAGGGTCAGCCCAGGCTGGAGTGCAGTGGCACAGTCATAGCAGCCTCAACCTCCCGAGCTCAAGCAGTCCTGGACACCTCAACCTTCAGAGCCCCAAGTAGCTGGGACTGCAGATATGCACCACCACACCTGGCTAATTTTAAAAAAATTTTTTTGTAGAGACAGGGTCTCACAATATTGCCCAGGCTGGTCTTGAACTCCTAGACTCAAACAGTCCTTCTGCCTCAGCTTCCCAAACTATTGGGATTACAGGCATGAGCCACTGCACCCAGCCAGGTTACAAAGCCTTGATTTGTTACTGGAAATTGGCTTAGTGATCATACAGAGGTAGTCTGGGTTTTTTCCCCAGAAGTGATTAAACTGAGAAATCCAGAGATTATATGGTGGTAATGTTGAGACTAGATAGAGGCTGGTTGGGGATCTTAACAGTTAAGGTGACATTTTTGGGGTTACTTTTTTTTTAAAATTATTTTGCAGTCATTATTTTCTGCTTAGAAAAAGCACTATTAGGAAGTTGTTATTTGTAGGGGAATTTCATTACATATTACTTGCCTGATAAAAATCACTTATTTGCAATGAAATATTTAAAATAGTTGGCATGAATGAATATGTAACTTCTTGGTACTTAGAAAAATAATTTAGGCCATTCTAAAAACAAAGTACAACTAACCTCTATTAGAGGAGAAGGGCTGACTTAGAGTGAACAGGATTCCCACCCTCTACGGACAGATTGGATTTCACTTGCTGGTTTTCTTTTCATGATAGTGTCAAATAACGTGCAGGAAATGAAATACCATGTGTGGGAGTGTGAGTCTTACGTGCACTAAGAACAGGACAGTTAGCATCACTCCCACCTCCAGAGATGTTCACGGTGGTTATCCAGCCTCGTGTGCTCAGAACAGTATGAGGTGGATGAGGCACTGGTGGATGTTTGTGTGGCAAGGATGGTGGGACCCCAGGCCCACGTTCTTCCCGTTACGTTTCTCTGGTGTTAACTGTTTAGCATGATTTCTGCTGTTTTTATAGAACAGGTGCTTTTTGCTCTGTTGAAAAGAGCAAATAAAAGTGAAATAAAAACTAGCACTGCCATAACTTATAAACATGCGCCCTTTTATATCTGTAGTTAGAAAGGTACAGATAGTATTAAAAGGGTAGCTTACTTCAGACACTCTGTCTCTGTGGATCTGACCACAGCCCAGGAGGCCAGCACACGCAGAGCTGGCGTCTTATCCCAAGCCATTGCTGATCATCGGTGAAGGCGGAGTTCAGGTCCGTCGTTCTTGACGCCACAGGTTGTGCTTGTCTCATTCCATAGCCCTGCACTTTGTTGCAGTGAGGACTGATACCACTTCTCTCAGAGCAATGTAGAAATTTTGAGCTTCTCTTTCTTTGAAAATGCAGAAAAGAACATTTTGTAAGAATACCCTATACTTTACTTCTGAGAAACCGCTCACACATGCAGCATCTCATGCAGGATGCTGTGGAGTCATTTTGTAAGAATACCCTATACTTTACATCTGAGAAACCGCTCACACATGCAGCATCTCACGCAGGATGCTGTGGAGTCAGACTCAAAAGGCTGCACACCTGTGGTTCTGTTGATACGACATTCTGGAAAAGGCACATCTAGGGAAGAAAAGGGATTGGTGGTTGCCAGAAGCTGTTTCCTGATTGTGCTGAGACTTAGAGACACAGCTCTGTGTGTGTCAAAATTTGAAAAACCCTACATTACAAATGATGAGTTTATTTTACTGTATCTTTAAGCTTTAATTTTTAAAAATGAAAAGGAAAGAAAAAATGCTTGTAGCATCCCTACTTCTCCCCCACGCCCCCCCCCCCAAAATACATATATATATATATATATTTTTAGACATAGTCTCCCTCTGTCGCCCAGGCTGGAGCGCAGTGGTACGATCAGGTGCACGCCACCACATCTGGCTAATTTTAAAAAATGTTTTCTAGGGACAGGGTCTCCCTGTGTTGCCCAGGATGGTCTTGAACTCCTGACCTCAAGTGATCCTCCTGTCTCAGCCTCCCAAAGTGGTTACATGCATCTCTACATGCGTTGAAATTGGTAGAACTGAGGCTGGGTGCAGTGGTTCGCGCCTATAATCCCACCACTTTGGGAGGCCGAGGCAGGCAGATTGCTTGAGCTCAGGACTTCAAGACCAGCTTGGGCAAGGTGGTGAAACCCCGTCTCTACCAAAAATACAAAAATTAGCTGGGTATGGTTGCTCACACTTGGGTAGTCCCAGCTACTTGGGAGGCTGAGGTGGGAGGATTGCTGGAGCCTGGAAGGCGGAGGTTGCAGTGAGCCGAGATCACACCACTGCACTCCAGCCTGGGCAACAGAGGGAAGAGACATTGTCTCAAAAAAAACAAAAGAAAAAATGAATTGTAGAACTGTCCACCAAAAGAAAAAAGTCAATTTTAATGAATGATCAATTTTTAAAGCATTATAAACAAAAGGAAAAGAAACACCAGTGAGCCTAGAAACATTTGAGCAGACCCTCAAGAGACCCACAGCCTGGGCCCGGGGAGAGGCGGTGCAGACCCTCAGGAGACCCACGGCCTGGGCCTGGGGAGAGGCGGTGCAGACCCTCAGGAGTCCCACGGCCTGGGCCCGGGGAGAGGCAGTGCAGACCCTCAAGAGACCCACGGCCTGGGCCCGGGGAGAGGCGGTGCAGACCCTCAGAAGACCCACGGCCTGGGCCCGGGGAGAGGCGGTGCAGACCCTCAAGAGACCCACGGCCTGGGCCCGGGGAGAGGCGGTGCAGACCCTCAGGAGTCCCATGGCCTGGGCCTGGGGAGAGGCGGTGCAGACCCTCAGGAGACAGCCTGGGCCTGGGGAGAGGCAGTGGGCGGGGAAGGGCCTGTTTGACTCCTGCATTTCATACCTCCTACCTCCTGCATGTGTTACCTATTGAAGAAAATATATATATAATGTTATAAAAAGAAAAACTTTACAACTTTTTTCAAGACATCTTGGAAACACAAGAGTTGCAAATCTTGGCCGTGCGCAGTGGCTCACACATGTGATCCCAGCACTTTGGGAGGCCGAGGCAGGTGGCTCACCTGAGGTCAGGAGTTCGAGACCAGCCTGGCCAACATGGTGAAACCCCATCTCTACTGAAAATACAAAAATTAGCCAGGTATGGTGGCGTACTCCTGTAGTCCCAGCTACTCCGGAGTCTGAGGCAGGAGGATTGCTTGAACCAGGAGGTGGATGTTGCAGTGAGCCAAGATGGTGTCACTGCACTCCAGCCTGGGCTACAGCGCAAAATTCCATCTCAAAAAAGAAAAGAATTGCAAATCTTGAAGTATAGGTGAGAGCACACAACAGTCCCAAGTCAGCAGGTGACTTTCAAGCACACAGCAGCCACCTTCCTCCCCCTGATGCAAAGGACAATGGGGTGGCCGGCCCCTTGGGACCACCATCTGGAAGGTGTCTTTTTTTCCCCTTAGTGGAGTGACATTTATATACACTTAATATATATAAATTTGTATACTTTTTTTTTTTTTGTAAGACAGGGTCTCGCTGTGTTGCCCAGGCTGGAGTGCAGTGGCGCAATCTCGGCTCACTGTAACCTCCACCTTTCGGGTTCAAGCAGTTCTCATGCCAGATAATTTTTGTGTTTTTAGTAGAAATGAGGTTTTGCCACGTTGGCCAGGCTGCTCTTGAACTCCTGACCTCAAGTGCTCCACCCACCTCGGCCTCCTACAGTGCTGGGATTACAGGCGTGAGCCACCACACCTGGCCTACATTTCATTTTTTAATTTTAAAGATGATTTCTAGGTTATTCACTCTAAGATTACTTAATAGATATCTACTGTGTGCCAACAGTTTTGCGTTTCATCTCTGTTCTTTAAAATTGGCCCAACTCAACAGATGGCCTCAGATGTAGGGTGGGCTGGCAGTGTGTTAGCTCAGGAGACTTACACAGTTTCCAGGCTCCTTGAGCGGCTGTGCTACATATTTGTGTGTCATTCTAAATCCATTTGGTTTTTTAAAACGTTTTTCGAAAGTTAAATTCTAGCGTTTTCTGTTGGTGTTTTAGGAGATAAAGTCCCTCCAATTAAACCAAATGCTGGGGAAGAATCTGTCATGAATCTTGACAAATTGAGATTTGCTGATGGAAGCATAAGAACATCGGAACTGCGACTCAGCATGCAGAAGGTAAGAGCCTGGACTCGCTCTGGGGTGAGCAGGCGGGCTGCATACCTGGTCCTGCACTGGTTTTGTTTTTTTAAAAATAGATATATGGGGATGCAGGTGCAGTTTTGTGTGGATGTTTTTACTGTGATGTGGTGGAGTCTGGGCTTTTCATGTACCTGTCACGCAAGTCGTGTGTGTTGTACCCAGCAGGTAATTGCTCATCCCCACCCCCGCCCGCTTTTTGGAGCCCCCAGTCTCTGTTAGTCCACTCGGTGTGTCCAGGTATACTCACCGTTCAGCGCCCACTTCCAGTGAGAATGTGTGACACTTGACCTTCTGAGTCACTTCACTTAGGATAGTGACCTCCCGTTCCATCCGTGTGGCTGCAGAAGACATGATTGCGTTCTTTTTTTGTGGCTGAGTAGTATTTCATGGTACATATGTACCACATTTTCTTCATCCGGTCGTCCGTTGATGGGCACTTAGGTTGATTCCATGACTTTGCTATTGTGACTAGTGCTGCGATAAACATATGAGGCTGCACCAGTATCTGGAGGAAACAGCAGCAGGATGTGCTCTTCACTGTACCAAGAATATGGAAGAGACCAGAAGTGCACTTCTTTTCCACAGAGAAGGTCAGCAGGCTAGGGCAGAATTAGTGACTGCTTAGCATCCAGGACAGCCTTCTGTGGTTCACTCGTGTGTGCTTGGGCGTGACCTCCGTGCCCTGACCGTCGCTGGCTGTCATGGATGAGTCACAGCGTGGAGGAGAGGGAGCCACAGGACCGCCGTAGAAGCTCAGTCCCCAGCAGGGCAGCTTTCTCAGAGGTTTCCTGGAGTTCAACACAACACTGGTGCTTACATCTCAGGCCCAGATATTGATCATGTCATCACGCCTGGCTTCCAGCAGCTCGGAAATGTCTTTAAGCTGGACCTGTTGCTGCCCCTAAATATACTCAGAAGAGAGGGAGAGTGGGCGGCGGGTGGAAAGTGATCTGTGCGGCCTGTGCTGCTGGGAGTCGGTCCAGTAGGACCATCTGTGATGATGGAAATGTTGAGTGTTTGCCGTCCAGTATGGCAGCCATTAGCCACAGGGGGCTGTGGAGAACCTGATATATAGTCAGTCTAAGAAACTGAATTCCTCTAATAACAAGGATTCGTGTCCAAGAATGAGATCTCTTGTCTACTATTTGCAAGAATTTCTGCGTATTTTCTAAAAAGAAGTCCATTGTTTTAGGCATATTCTGAAAGGCATTTGGTGTTAGACACAAGAGAACAGGTTCGCTGCTGACATTTTCAGAGGCCTGTGCCCTTCAGTCTTCAAGTGAGGCTGGGCTTGAGGGAGGCTTTGTGGAAAGGTGAGAAGAACAGCGTGACTAAGGCACAGAAGGCTGAGTGATGCCCTGCAGTGCTTTTGTAGGGTTGGAGGCCAGCTGGGAAAGAAGGAACCATTGCATTAGAGAATGGGAACAGGCCTTAGGATATAGAAATGGCAAATCTGAGATAGTTTGAAGTGAGAATACTAGAAGTGTTCCCACCAAACAAGGTGTGTCTTGGTGCCTGCTGTATCCCAGGCTCCGTGAGGTGCTGGAGTCGGCACTGAACAAACAGAGCTTCCTATGCTTGTGGAAATGCGTTTCGTTGGGGAAGGGATTTTTCTGCTGACTCTGGCTATTAATAGTAACAATCAAAAAAAGAAATGACGTACATTGTTGGAAACAGGCCCCCAAATGTGGCCATAAACTGGCCCCCAAACTGGCCATAAACAAAATCTCTGCAGCATGTGACATGCTCGTGATGGCCATGATGCCCACGCCAGAAGGTTGTGGGTTTACCGTAATGAGGGCAAGGAACACCTGGCCCACCCAGAGCAGAAAACCTCTTAAGGCAGTCTTAAACCACAAACAATAGCATGAGCGATCTGTGTCTTAAGGACATGCTCCTGCTTCCCTTTATTTCCCATAAGGGATACTTTTAGTAAGTCTTATCACTGTCTTGCTGTCAATAAATACGTGGGTAAATCTCTGTTCGAGGCTCTCAGCTCTGAAGGCTGTGAGACCCCGATTTCCCACTCCACACTCTATATTTCTGTGTGTGTGTCTTTAATTCCTCTACTGCCGCCGGGTTAGGGTTTCCACGACCCAGCTGGTTTCGGCATTAAATATTGAAAAGGAATAGATACAGTTGCCATTATTTACAGATATAATTTCCAAAAAATTTCCAGAGAATAAACTGAAAAACTAACAGAAACACAACAAGAATGTAGTAAGGTGTCTGGATAAGAGATTTGTATCTAAAAATCAGTAGCTTTGCAATGTGCCAGCAGTAATCTGCTCAGACATCAGTAAATATCTCATTCACATTTCAAACAAAAAATTTAAAATGCCTTGAAATACTGTTACCAGAAATACGAAAAAAGGATATGAAAACGTGGCTGCTAAAGGACATGAAAGAATGTAATACTAGATTCTGAGATGCAGTTTTTTTCATTTGTTCTTCCTGAAAAACCATGAGGTTGATGTGCATTACAGTGTTACAATTATGTATGAGTCTAAGGAGAATCAGATGAAATGTCCAAATTAAACCATGAAGGTGCATTGGTAGAGGAAGAGACAGTTAGGGTCAGTGGAGCAAAGCACAGTTAGAGGGAGAAGCAAGGAGGAGGAGGGATCACGGAGGTGGTACCTGTCTGTCCCACAGGAAGCAAAAGCTGATGCCCAGTTCCCAGCATACCTACAGTAAACTTCAGGTCCACTGCATAGCACGTTTCTCACCACAGTAAAACTATGAAGGAACTCAGTGTACAAGGAGCTTCTACAAAATAGGCAAAAGACAGTAGCCAGATGGGCCAAGGGCCCCAGCCACCCACGCCCCTCCCTCTCCTTGAAGACCTTCCGCTCCAACCCCACCATCAGCAGGGCTCTGCTCAGCTCCTCCTAGTGTGTATCACCACAGGGCTGCTGGCTCGTGTCACGTTGACCACCAGACCCCACGTCAGGAGTCCCACCAGGGGTTGTGGGGAGGCAGCGCTGCCTGGTTGGCCACTGAGCCGTATGGAACATGGTGCCACACAGGCAGTCTGCTTGGAGTCCTGGACCCCGGCTGTATCCCGCTGGAAAGGATGTGTGTGGGTCTAAGATAGGTATGTAATAGAAACATTTATTTATTCAGAAGCTTTAGTCAAAACTTCATTTTTAAGTTCAGAGTAATAAACTCAAAGTCTAAATTTCCTGATTTTTCCATTTAATTTACATAACAAAATGAAATACAAAACAACAGGTCTACAAGTTAAGCAGTTCTTGGTATGGCCGCTTCTATGGATTAAAAGTTTACGAATAATATTTTGTGCCACAGTCAGTGCAAAATCATGCTGCTGTGTTCCGTGTGGGAAGCGTGTTGCAAGAAGGTTGTGGGAAAATCAAGCTCTGCAGAGACCTGAAGGACCTGAAGACGTTCAATCGGGGCGAGCAGACAGCAGGCTCCGTGCACACTGTTGGGCCCTGCCTTCTGCAGGGTGGGCTGGTGTCTGTCCCGTCAGTGCTGACTTAGTTCCATGCTTGCTGTCTGGATGGGTCCTGGCCCTCAGCTATAAAGCCACAACCAGTGACTCCATGGACTAGCAGGCCCAGGCTGACAGCTCGGAGGGCCCATGTGACTGGGTCCCGCCTGCCCCTGATGGAACTTTTTGTGTCCCCAGGAATGGTGTGGAACACGGACCTGGTGGAGACCCTGGAGCTGCAGAACCTGATGCTGTGTGCGCCGCAGACCATCAGTGGAGCAGAGGCGTGGAAGGAGTCACGGGGCGCGCACGCCAGGGAAGACTACAAGGTGCGCCTTCTCACCACACCCACCTGCACCTGCCTTTTCCTCCCACCTGGGTGGACTCAGCCCCACCCCTGCATTTTCTCTGCATTTTATTTAGTTTCCCCAAAAGTAAATCCAAAAAATGCTTTTTTCCCCCTGGTAACTTTGATCCCTGGGTTCTCGCCATCTTCTGGATCACTGCAACCTTTCCTTGCTTTGGGTCAGCGTCCACTGATGCCAGCAGTGGCATCTCCAAGCCAATGTGATTTGCTGTTAGAAGGCCAAGGTTAGAAGTGCAGCCAGGGGCCGGGCGCGGTGGCTCACGCTTGTAATCCCAGCACTTTGGGAGGCCGAGGCGGGCGGATCATGAGGTTAGGAGATCGAGACCACAGTGAAACCCCGTCTCTACTAAAAATACAAAAAAATTAGCTGGGTGTCGTGGCGGGCGCCTGTAGTCCCAGCTACTCGGAGAGACTGAGGCAGAAGAATGGCGTGAACCCGGGAGGCGGAGCTTGCAGTGAGCCGAGATCACGGCATTGTACTCCAGCCCGGGCTGGAGTGCGAGTGAGACTCCGTTTCAAAAAAAAAAAAAGTGCAGCCAGAGTGTCATGACCAGGAAATAAATGCCAGTTTATTAAATAATGAGTAAGCCACCATTTCAAACCTGCCCTGTGGAGGAAATGCCAGTTTATTAAATAACAAGTAAGCCACCGTTTCAGACCCGCCCTGTGGTTTGGAAAAGGTATTATAGAGCCTGCCCTGTGGTCACTTGTTCTTCAGATGAACTGATTTTTGTGCAGAGTACACATGTTGGATTCTGCCTGGTAAGAGTTTTTCATATATGATAGCAAAAAACCACGGAAAGGGAAGCTTGGGGTGCAAATGCAAGTTCAGGATAAACCACATCAGCAAAAGGACAAAGGCTCCACAAGGCAGGCACACAGGCTGGTTCAGGACTGTGTGGGCAGCTGGTGGCAGCCTTTCCAGTCAGCTGAACACGGTGAATGGGAAAATCATTTGTATTCACCATGAAATTTTACTGATTTACCCTCCACTAGAATATGCTGATGGCTGTGATCACTGCTGAGAACTTGCTCGTCTCATACATATTAAGAGTCTTTCCTGCAAAGTATATGAATCCGTGTTTGCCACAATACAGAATAATAAGCAATTTATTATTTTTATTTTTATTTTTTTGAGATGGAATCTCACTGTCCCCCAGGCTGGAGTGCAGCGGCGCGATCTCAGCTCACTGCAACCTCTGCCTCCCGAGTTCAAGTGATTCTCCTGCCTCAGCCTCCCAAGTAGCTGGGATTACAGACGCATGCCACCATGCCTGGCTAATTTTGTATTTTTAGGAGAGACGGGGTTTCACCATGTTGGCCGAGCTGGTCTCGAACTCCTGACCTCAAGTGAACCACCCACCTTGGCCTCCCAAAGTGCTAGGATTACAGGCATGAGCCACTGTGCCTGGCCAGGAGCATAAATTTAGTTGGTGCCAATGAGTTTTAATTAGAATAGAAGCCAGGTGCAGTGGCTCCCACCTGTAATCCCAGCATTTGGGAGGCTGAGGCAGGCAGATCACTTGAGCCCCAGAGTTCTAGACCAGCCTGGGCAACATGGCGAAACCTGTCTCTACAAAAATTAAAAAATTAGCCAGGTGTGGTGGTACGTGCCTGAAGTACCAGCTGCTCAGGAGGCTGAGGCAAGATGATTGAGCCTGGGAAGTCAAGTCTCCGGCAAGCTGTGCTCACACCACTGCACTCCAGCCCAGGTGACATAGCGAGACCCTGTCTCAAAAGAAAAAATTTCTTTAATAAAAACAGGCTGAAAGAAAGGATTGAGGTAGTCTCCTAGTGCATGGAGCAAAAAGACAAAGTATTTGATAAACTCTTAGGTACATAAAGGATGTCTAAGGGAACATGCGGACATGGATTACTCTGGACCCGCTACTGGCTGCCACCCATGTGTCCTCTGTGGGTTCTGAACCTGTTGATGGTGCCAACCTCCTGGGCTGAAGTGGAAATGGAATGAGTTCTAGGGCATCTGTCTCTTAGATCATTTTAATGTTTGCTGTGTTTTTTCTGTGTTGCTCTGTTAGAGTAATGAGAAATGTGATGGTGTTTCTGGCGTCAGGTGTGGATTAATGAGTGCGATCACTCCAAGCCCATCCAGGGGAAACAGAAGAAGCCCTTTGAGAAGCACTGGAGGAAGCACACCCTGTCCTATTTGGACGTCAGCACTGGGAAGGTCAGTGTGGAGCTTGTTCTCACCACAGCCCAGCACCCACACGGCCCCACCCAGGTCTGCAGGCTGGCCTTGCTGATGGTGAACGGGGAGGAGCAGGCCAGATTTAAATCAACTCCTGACAGATTTGAGGCACCACTGAAAAAGGCACTCTGACGCAGTCAGGCTTCGGGCTGGAGACAGAACCCAGTGCCTGCAGGTGGTTCAGAGGAGCCTTAAGGAGGGGTTGCTCCGTGGTGTGGGCCAGATGGAAGTCCCTGGGCAGGAGCAAGTGTCCAAGGCCTGGTGGCAGGGGAGGAGATGATTGTGGACCTAGCGAGAAAGTCAGCATCTGTGGGGTGGGGACACAGCCACTACCAGAAACCAGTCCCATGCCAAGAGAGCCCGGAAGAGACCCCTCCCCTCTCCTCCCATGGGCTGGGCCAAGTGGAAGCGTCTGCAGGGGAGCTGAGGGGATGTGGTGCAGCCCTTAGCATCCCCTGGGCACTGAGCAAGCAGAGAAGGGCAGAAATCGAGGAGGGGAACCCCGTCCCTACTAAAAATACAAAAAATGTAGCCGGGCATAGTGGTGGGCGCCTGTAGTCCCAGCTACTCGGGAGGCTGAGGCAGGAGAATGGCGTGAACCCGGGAGGCGGAGCTTGCAGTGAGCTGAGATGGCGCCACTGCACTCCAGCCTGGGCGACTGAGCGAGACTCTGTCTCTTAAAAAAAAAAAAAAAGAAAAGAAAAAGAAATTGAGAAGGAGTTGGGGTAAGCAGCATCCTGAGAACAGCCAGCTGAGGGTGTGGTAGGGGGGTTGCAGCCTTGTTCCACACAAGCGCAGTTCACCTGCGTGGCATTTCCGCTGGGCATTGTGATTCAGAAATAATGAAGATAGAAAGCTTTTACCCTTAAGCTTTTCATAGCTTGTAAGAGATAGTCATACAATCATTTAGCTGTGTCTGTGGAAGTTACCTTTGGACTCTCACTATCATCTAGTTTGTCTGTGATTCAGGCAATAGGTCATTTTCAGGATTTATCATGAAGGCCATTTCCTGGTAGTGTATAGAAATCACACTTCACTCGCTTAGCACAAGTCTATTTTTAATGTTTCCAGGTTTGGGTTTTTTGTTTTGTTTTTGTTTTTCTGAGATAGAGTCTCATCTCTGTTGCCCAGGCTGAAATGTGGTGGCTCGATCTCATCTCACTGCAGCCTCAACCTCCCGCCGGCTCAGGTGATCCTCCCACCTCAGCCTCCCAGGCACATGCCACCATGCCTGGCTAATTTTTGTATGTTTTGTAGAGACGGGGTTTTGCCACGTTGCCCAGGCTAGTCTTGAGCTCCTGAGCTCAGGTGATCCACCTGTCTTGGCCTCCCCAACAGGCATGAAGAAACAACACCCAGCCAGTTTCAGTGATTTTTCAAGAAATACATACTCATTTTAGAAAGTACAAAGAGATTGAAATAAGAGCTCACTAACTTGAGATGACCCATTATGGTTTAAATTTCTTTGTATATGTGCCTACCTTTTCCTGTGTGTGCATATTTAATACACGGCTTGGGTATTCCTTCTCTGAAATCCTTGGGACCAGAAGTGTTTTGGATTTCGGGATTGTTCAGACTTTGGAATATTTGCATTATACTTACTGTCTGAGCATCCCTAATGGGAAGATCTGACTCCATAGCACATTTCTTTTGAATGTCATGTTGGTGCTCAGAAAGTTTCAGATTTGGGAGAATTTCAGATGTTTGGATTAGGGATGTTCAACCTATATAAATATTTACTTCAGGAATCTTCTTGCATTTTAGAGGATGGCATATGGTTTTGATCTGACCATTACTGATAATATTAACTCTGACCACCTGCCAGGCTTCATCCACTGTAAAGTTACTCTTTTCCCTCTTGTAATTAGTACATATTTTCTGAGAATATATTTTGTGTGATGACATAAACATCCCTTTTTGCATCACTGGTTTTATTCCCTTATTTATGTAATTACCAATGTATGGATTCCTATTTCGTTCAATGAGTTACAGTTTGTTACTGTCATTATTTTGGGGCCCAAATTGTCCCCAGCCTGGCCAGTTGGAGCCTCCTTCAGAGGGTTTGTGTGACCTGCTGACATCTCATCATCTTTCAAGCACTCCCTTCCTTTCTACACCCACAGGCTCATCCTGTCCCTTCCCTCCTCCAGCTATAGGGATCCACCGTATCTCCAAAGAATCCTGGAAGAGCCTCTCCTGAGACAAAATCATGTGAGCTCCTTTTTCATTTCTTCAATTTTCTTAACTAGCTTTATGGTTTCATTTCAATAGTGAACACGGTGTATCTTCTCCAGGATGTGAAAGAAAAATGTATTATACTACTTGTGTACTCATCTTAAACGGCAGTCAGGGCTGGGCATGGTGGCTCACGCCTGTAATCCCAGCACTTTGGGAGGCCGAGGCGGGCAGATCACGAGGTGAGGAGATCGAGACCATCCTGGCTAACACGGGGAAACCCCCTCTCTACTAAAAATATAAAAAATAAGCCAGGCGTGGTGGCGGGTGCCTGTAGTACCAGCTACTCGGGAGGCTGAGGCGGGAGAACTGCCTTGCAGTGAGCCGAGATCGCGCCACTGCACTCCAGCCTGGGCGACAGTGGGAGACTCTGTCTCAAAAAAAAAAAAAAAAAAAAAAGGTGGGGGGGAGTCTCCAAAGTAATGAAATGATTTAAAATCGTACAAGCTTAAAACTGGCAAAAAATACGAATGCATCAACATTTTAACAATGTATACAATATTCTGTAACATGCTGAAACTGTAGTAAAAACTTGATTGCCTCCCTTTCTCCAAATCCAATCAATCAACCAACACACTATGTTCTAATTGAACAGGCTATACTAGAAACTTTGATCCTTATAATACATTAATAAGTTAAATTTTGAAAGTTTTCTGGCTGAAGTATCCATGACCCTATTCCGAAGTGTCAGACCAAAGATAAACAGCAAGGAAAAGGCACTCTCCAGAGTCTTTTCCAGCTAATGGAAAAGTCATGGCTCATCTCCTTAAGGGTGACTGATGCAGCTGAGTCACTGGCAAAACCCTTGCTTCCAAGGACATATTTGGTACATTAACACAATCATAATTTTATATGTACAAAAGTAGTAAATCATTTCAAGGGAGTTATATGACTGCTTTCTCAGGAAAACCAGCAGTAGAACATAAAACTTGGCTTGACAGTGTACATATCTGAGTTAGTAATCCACTTTCTTTAAATAATCAAATTGGGAGTGGAGAGTAATGGGGTTGCAAAGCCTCTATTAAAAACATAAGAAAAGATACTTATGATTTTCCAATCACTTAAAAATGTGTTATGCTGGTAAAATTCATTGAATTGTTTCACTGTCTTGATAATTATATCACGAGGGATATAAAAGAAATATATTTGTATACACTGTGACAATGATATACCTCTTCCTGTGACGGTACTAATTTAGCATGAAATTATGAACCAGGGACTTGCAAATGTTTGCGGAAGTAATTCTAACAATCCTGAGAAATGACCACTCTAATAGTCATTTTACAAATAAAGAAGCTAAGGCTCTGGGAGATCCCCTGCCGAAGAGGACACAGCTAGTGGGAAACAGCAGTTCAGATTTGAGCACTCATCTTCTACGTTAGCACAGACTCAACTATATTGCCAAGGTGGCGTGAAAAAACCAACAGTGACAGAAAATGAAAATAAAAGTTAAAATGAGATATGTTGCAAAAGAAGAATATTTAAAGGAAGAAAGAAAAGGAAAGGAGAAAGCAATGCAGAGCTTAGATTATTACTAGAGGGAGAGAATGAGACTACAAGGGCTGATGACAAGGGGAGAGCACGCTGCGCAAGGACTGGGTATAACATAGAAGAGCCCTGCCTGGTTTCTTCAGGATATTCCTACTGATGGTATTGCAATCATACAATTCAGCTTAGAAACTGCTTTTAAATTTGCAGAACTTCTTCCTAATTTATTAATAGTATCTGCTTTTTTTTCTTTTAGATATCAGAGAACTAATAAGACAGCAAATTTAAGTACACATTGAAAGGAAAAAACACTTTGTTACACGAAGCTGAAGTAAGGGAAACTTGTAACAAGACAGGCTCAAACAGAGGTACCAACTACAGGTATTTTATTTTTATTTAATAACAATAATGTTTCATTGATTTCCTTGAGTTCTCAAAGTTCTAAGTAAGTTTTAGTATGCAATCCTATCTTAAAGCTAGGAACCTACAAGAAAGAACCAAATATCCCCCCAAACAGTGACAAAGTGATTATTAGTAGGGCCAAGCTAGGAGGGTGGGAAGGGGAAGCCATGGTAGCCTACTGTAGGTGTTAATGCCTGACCTGGGTTTCAGTGGGTTCACATGGGGCTGTTGGTAGCCCGGTCCAGTAAGGAGAATGTCTCTGCAGGAGGGCGGCCTGGTACAGGCTGGTGAAGCACAGGCAGGATAAAGAGGGTATCTCCACAAAGGCATGGTCTGGCTTCAGGTGAGGAGGGAATCTGTGTGGGGTCGGGCAGGGGCTAGCAGGTGGGAAGGAGGAGATGGGGAGGCACCTGGCACAAAGCGTCAGAGCAGAGCTCAGTAAAAAGGACTCCATGAAGAAGAGCAACCTGGCATGGATGTCAGAGCCCAGACAAGGTAAAAGAAGTGTCAGTGCTGGGTGCGGCGCCATGTGGTGGCCTGGTATGTAGCGTCGAGTCCAAGCTGGGGAGAAAGAACATTTCTGCAATGGAAAAGGACACGTCCTCATTCAAGTTTGGTTATGTATAGGAGGACTGACCAAAATACGAAAATATATTAAGGATACTAGAAGCCTCTTTTCTATCAGGAAAGGGAGTGACAAATATCGAAAGGGAGAATACTAGAACAAACCCTGTAACGCTGGATTAAAGTGGGAAGTATCAGCATCAACTCGCAGTTTTTAATATATAAATATACACATGACTTAGGAATACAGATGTCAGTGTGTGCATATTCACCTGCACATACACAAACACACACAACACTTACTTCCTAGCTCTTTCCACTGAGAAACCAGGCAACAGTGATATTCCAATAACAGTGAGCATATATAATTTCTAGGTCTCCATTTCTAAACACTGTTCTTCAGAAAAAGGAAGCTGGGTCAGGTATTGAGCCTGGGACATCTTGTTATATGGAGGGATAACACTGGGACAACGGGTGAAACTTGAAAGGGGTCTGAGAATTAGATATTGTAATTTATCAGCATTTGTATGAGAAAATCTGTTTCTAAGAACTATACATGAACCTACTTGGAAGTGATAGGACTTAAGGTCAGCAACTTACTCTCAAATAGTTCAGAGAAGAAAAAAATTCCTTGTAACTTTTTTTTTTTTTTTTTTTGAGACAGAGTCTCGCTCTGTGGCCCAGGCTGGAGTGCAGTGGCGCAATCTCGGCTCACTGCAAGCTCTGCCTCCCGGGTTCAAGCCATTCTCCTGCCTCAGCCTCCCGAGTAGCTGGACTACAGGTGCCCGCCACCACACCCAGCTAATTTTTTTGTATTTTTAGTAGAGATGGGGTTTCACCGTGTTAGCCAGGATGGTCTCGATTTCCTGACCTTGTTTTCTGCCCGTCTCAGCCTCCCAAAGTGCTGGGATTACAGGCGTGAGCCACCGTGCCCAGCCCCTTGTAACTTTTCTGTAAGTTTGAGATTAAATGGATCAACAAACAGATGGAAATGAGAAAGGTGGAAAGGTAGTAAGGTAGACGGCAGGAAGAACTACTTACTGAGGTCTTCTGCCAGCTGAACGCGTTTATCAAGTAAGCAATTTAATCTTCCTCTCACTGTCTTCAGCAAAATCTTCCAATACCTCTTTAACATTTTTCTCTAATCGCCTAACTGTTTAAAGAAAGTTTAAAAACCTGAGGAGCATCATTTTTATAAACGAATAAAGATGATAAAATTAACCTATATATATGAAGAGTAAATTTTTTATCACGTTAGAACTATTGCTAAATTAATACTTTTCATAGTCATAGAAAATCTCTGTTATACAGTAGTTTTATCAGCATGAAACCTCTGTAGTCTCAGAGAATGTCATATTCTTAAGCTATAGATTTTAATGGAAGCGCAGATTTCCCAAATAACTAGGTGATACCTAGGAGTCCATTCCCAACAGAGTTTCATGCAATGAAAATAAACTCCTGGTATATTTTATCACCCATCTTTTCCAATTATGATTATTTTAAAAGCAAATAATAATTTCTTTTTCTTTTTTTTTAAAGAGACAAGGTCTTACTCTGTCACCTAGGCTAGAGTGCAGTAGTATGATCATAGCTCATTGTAGCCTCAAAATCCTAGGGCTCAAGTGATCTTCCCACCTCAGCTCCCAAGTAGCTAGAACTACAGATGTGTGCCACCATGACCGGCTAATTTATTTTATTGTTTGGTAGAGTTAAGAGTCTTGTAATGTTGCACAGGCTGGTCTCAAACTGCAGCCCTCAAACGGTTCTCCTGCCTCGGCCTCTCAACATGCTGGGATTACAGGCATGAGCTACCACACCTGGCCAGTTTTTCTAATAAATCTATTTTAGGGAAGTATTTTGGCATCCTTCTATTAAATATGGATATTACCACTATTATTATGTAATGTCAAAATAAGACTGCAGTCCCTACGTGGCTTACCTTCAGTTTTTGTAAGTTGTTGCCTTCAAGTATTTGCGGTGATAGCAAGCATGCGCTGTATACGCCAAAACAAGACCACATCATTGCATTCCAACGGAAATATTAAGTAACTAAGATTACCAGATGCAAAGTTAAAATGAAAACTGTAATCGTAAACACATACAACTACTAGAACCAGTACATATGTCCTAAGCTTAAAAAGTACCCAGATTTACCTAATGCATATACTGTAGATGTAAGCTACGGAATCCTTTCTGTACGGAGCCATGAAATTCTGCATAATTTGGCTTATATCTGTCTGACACCTAGATAGCTTTGTTTCCATTCTAATGACAAAGCAAATAAGCTTAAGTAGTAGAAAATTCCATTACATGTATGTAAGTTGAAATTCATAGCATATACCCTCCATTTATATTTAGCTTCAGCTAACCATGTTTATCTTAAATACGTCCTTAGGTTAACCTCTTTTGAGTCTGTACTCAAGCCATTTTTAAAATTAAACTGTGTGAAAATAAATTGACGTATTTAAAAAGAAGCTTGTTCTATAGAAGGCAGTTTCTACAGAAGTTTCTTCTTTCTACAGAAGTTTCTATAGAAAGAAGTTCCCTCCACAATTAAAATTATGCAAAAAAAGTTGCCATTTTTAATTAGGTGTATTTAAATACAAACTTATTTTCATCTACTGAAAACAAAAGAAAAGCATGTTAGAAGTCTCAATTAAATGAGATTGTTGATTAACTGAGCTTTTTCAAAAGGATATTTAAAAGCATTTTTGCTTGTAAGAAAGTGCTCAAAATATATCAGCCTGCTGCCACCTAGGGGTTACTTTAAATTATGAATCATTTAATACAAGAACTTCATGATTATTTAAAACAAGATTTAGTGATATGAAGAAATAATTATGACACCTGAAAAAGGCATGATAAAAATTGTTTTGCAGTACTATTTCCATTATGCAAATGGATGGTTGTTACATACACACAGATACACACACACTTTCTCTTTCCCTCTCTGTCTCTCTCCCTGTGTACAGAAAAAGTTGAACAGAAAATACATAAAAATGTTAACTAAAATTCTTATAGGTCAGGGAATACGGGACTATTTCCTGTTACTTTATTATTTTTTTTTACTATTTATATTCACACTTTTTTTTTACTATTTATATTCGCATATTCTTATAAGCATTGGGGATAATATGCATGTAAGATGTAGTTACGAAGAACGTGGCAAGTATCTTTGAAAAGATAAGAGTTAGTTAGATTATTCTTTATAAATTACACACACTTTTTTTCCCCAGATGATCAAAGGATTTAAAATTAATGCTTAAGCTAAAGTTTACTTTTAAGCATATTTTAACAACTGTTGCCTAAAAATATTTCTCTTTGTTTTTGGAAACCTTACCTCAGAATCTACGAAATGCCTTTGGTAGTAATAAAAACCTCTTCGACAAAGGTTACAATGGTTTAGGGCTGTTTTTAAAAAATGTCTTCTATAAACTTGATGCCAAGTATCCTTGATCTAAAATGAGAAAAGAAAACAAAGCCCAGAGTTACTGTATATCCTTCATGTTGATCAACCACACTCTGAGAAGTTGTACAAAAAATTTATTTACCAAAAAAGTTAATTAAAAGCAAAAGCAAGGTTATTCTTTACAGTTATTCAAATTTTTTTATTCACTTACTTTTTTTAAGACAAAGATTAGATTTACTACTACTCTGACCCATTACCAGTTTATGTACTTAAAAATTAGCAATGACTTAAAACAAATGCTGTTATTATAATCAAATAATCATCTTGTGGAGTAGACAGGGTAGGTATTATCTTCCCCTAGTTATGGGTGAGGAAACCAATGCAGAAAGAGGTTGAAAGCCTTATCTAAAAACAGAGTTAGAACTTAAGAAGATGGTCTCAGATCATGTCTATCAACTCAACATTTCCTTTCTGTTTATAAAATTTTATTGCTACCATACCAATATGATCCCTATCACTTTATTACTAGATAGTCTGAGTGTCCAATATTCTTTAATACCCTCTGTCCTTTTCTGAGCAAAACAACAATAATGTTAACTGGAACAAACATCAACCCCTTTTGACAGATGAGGAAAGTGAGGTCAGAAAAGTGGTATCAATTATTAAAGGACATATTATTAGCTAATATAATGGAACACTAGAATTCACGTGTCCTGACATCTAGTCTATGCAATATTCTTCTCGTGGTACTTTGCTACTTATTTTATAGCTTTGCAAAGTGCACTGAACAAACTGTCACTTAAAAAACCTGAGGTTTTCTTGGTCTTACAAACTAATTAAGACACACAGTCCATCCATTGCCCAAGACATGAGCAAAAACTTACTTAAAAAAAAAAAAACTCCTCTCCCACTCTGAAGAGAAAATCCCTACTGTACTCACCAACGTGCCACATAACGTTGAAAAGTGTCAAACTGAACATAACTTATTGTTAATGAGAGCTGGGACCAACAAGAATAAAACCTAAATCCACATTCAACTCAAACAGCTCATGTAATCATTAGCTTTCATCTCATTCCAATTTATAAATAATGCTAGATGTACATAACTGCTTTGAGTTTTACCAATTTTATTTCTATGTTTTTACTTGTTCTGACCTCTGGTGGAATTTAAAGTAAGTATACTCATCCCTCAAGTACAGAAACATAAATAGCACATAATCTTTAAAAGAGTTTGTGTGGCTTTGAAATTTGTTAATGAGTGATTGCTTTCCCCACTAGACTTAGCATCATGAAGGTAAGCAAAAAGTAGCCTCAAGTGTAGACTATTTTTATTCTCACACTAACAAAAGAGGAAAATGGAGAAAGAACTCAATGGTCGTATCCAATTTAATAAAAACAACATTTTTATTTTTTCTGAATCCACTCACATCTAACTGAGTTACATTTGACTGTAAACCACACACAAAAACACATATATGTGCCATTTTTAAACAGAAATTCTATTTTGCAATCTGAAACAGTGTGACGTGGGCCAAAGGTCTAGGTTGGTTTCATCCCATTTTGCATGAACTGACTTGACCACTGAACTTACCAAAGTAAATTTCTCCATTTACAAATTAAAGCATTACCCTTAAAAAAGCAATACTGAGAATAAAATTCCTTCTCTTCACGCAATCAAAATGACTAAGCTTTTACTGTCAGCAAATGTACACATGACAGAACTCAAACTAAGCACTTAAATATCTAACTAACACGTAGTAACATTTACTGCAAGAAACAAATATTAAGGAAGCAGATTCCTGCTTCTCAGCAGTATTTATTACCATGTTTGGATCTACTTCTACTCCTCGGGATTCAACGTTCTTCCGAACTGTGGTTATTTCATCACTTGCAAGATAAGCTGGGTGCTCCTCATTACATTTCAACATCTTCTCCAATTCATTATTGGTTTCGTTGTGAACACACTTTAAAATGTTTTAAAAAGGACTGTGTTTAGATGGTTCATAATCTGGCGCTTGAAAAACAGTCTCAATTTTAATAAATATATTACTATTGCATAAAAGATAACACAAGCTTAATCGCAACAAACAAGAAAGAAACACAAGAAAGAACACAGCACCCTGGCTTATGAATATGGTAAATGGCCTATGAACACAGAAGAATTTGCCTTATGAGAGGGGAGAAAACGCAGGGATTAGCTCTTCTTGTTATGTATTTACTTTTGCTGAAATGTTTTTCCTGTGGAAGTTACAGCACCAGGAATCTTACCATGTATTTTCTTTCTTTCTTGACCGTAGGGTATAATTTGAATCTAGGAAAAAGCACCCTGAATGCATGGGAAGAACTGATGTTCTAAAATGCTTCATATCTAAGAACTATACTTAAGAACGAGATTACTGTAAGAACTTAAACCTGTTGACATGTTTCTTTTCCAATAAATATAAAATGCATAGTTTGAGTTTTAAAAAGCTTTTTCATAAAAAATGGTACTTCAGACTGCTCCTGTGAGGTATCTATCCTTCTTAAATTCACTTCCAGTCTCGTCTCTGTAATTATTCATAATCTCTTTACCAAAGGAAGAAAACGTACATACACTAGTTATGTTTGATAACAAGATTCTTATACTGTGTTAATCTTGTCATTTTTCAAACCTCCACTCAAAATTGTACGATAGAAGAAACTAGCTTTAAATTCAATCATTACCCTAAATAAATTACTAGAATAGAAAATCTACCACAGCTATGAAACTGAGTGGGTTTTTTTTTTGCCCTAAACTCTATCACAGCTATGAAATCTGGGTAGACAAGATTAACACATAAATGCAATTAACTTGTAAATGGAACTACTAATTAATACTCTCTGAAAACTAACACTTTAGAAAAAAGAGCATTTGATAAAGAGGAAGTTCACTGTTTGCTTAAGCATGTACTATTCAGTCTGAGATGGAAAGGAAATCGCTGGTGATGGTGTTCCCAAGCTCATCCTGCCTCGTGTTTTACTTCCCCGTTTCTACCCGTCATTTGACTGTCACCACACTTGGCCATTAGAAGAGAAAACTGCTCTTGGATCTATCCTGACCAAAATTTCCATTAGTTTGGCTTAAACAAGGCGAGAATGTTTCAAAGAGATGAATTTTCCTAGAAAACAAACAAAAGAAACACAAAAGCACAAAATACTTTTCAGAGAATGGATTTCTCATCTTTAAGTTTCTTTTCCTGCCAAATCCTGTCATTCAGCTAAGTAAACTTACAATGTGAGACCTAGGGATATTCTCCAGCTCTTCTAGAATCTATGTCTCACTGTAACCTCCAGGTATGAGGTTGAAAACACTTGTTTTCAACTGGGAGTGGGAGGGATAGAAAGGACAGAGAAGGAGAGCTTGACTCAGTAGTCTGACATGAGGCTAGCTTTTGAAGGAAAAAACAAAACAATATACATAAACACCTCCCCGGGTGATTCACATGCCCCTCCCTTCTATATTCCAAATTATGGCCTCTGTTCTACAGTCAGCCTGGGTCTCACACATGCTGCCCTGAAATCCTGCGGGGAGAAGGCTCTTCTCTAAAGGGTTTCCAGATTCCTCTTCTAGGCTTACAGACCCTTTGCACTGACTTTAAAGCGAATTCCTTTACTTCTCTTGAAGGGATTCCCCTATGGGTTTAAGTTCCTGACAAAAATAACTTACGAGCAGGAATCATTTCTTTCAGAGTGTTTGGCCAAAGCACATTTACCACCAGTCAGTTGCTGAGGCAAGTTCTGCCACCGATTGTTCTAGAGACTTTAGGCCTAATATCACTAAGTCTTGAAGGCCAGATACCATTTTTCTTTTGCAGTTTATCTCCCTTACAGCAGCTCTTTCTAATCAATGCATCTTCCTCTATCAAAGTCAGAAACCTTGGATGGATCTCTAGAAATTCTCTTCTGACAGACCTCCTCCTCTCAGCCCATCTGTAGAGCAGAGATAACCAATGCACCCTGAACACACACACGACCCAGTCACTAACTGCTTCCTCAGCTTCTCTTCAGTCTCTTCATGGCTCATTTTTCACAAAAGTCATTACCAAAAAAATAGTAAAAAAACACAGAGAAAGAGAAGACTGTCTCTTCATTATTTCGAGGAAAGTTGAGACTCACATCTGATAGAGAACTTATGAAACAAGAAATGTTGGAAACTAGGAAAAAAATAGGATATAGATTATACAATTAACAGTATTTAAAATGAAAATGAAAATATAAAATAAATAGGGACATCTCATTTGGTCAATTTTTATTCTCTTTTTGTCTCCTCTATTTTTCCATTACTTGATCTCCTTTCTCTAAATGAATTCAAGGAACAAACAAGAAAAGAAAATGGATTGGATGCTAAATCTTTTTCATCTTCATTATTTCATTAATTTATGTAGTTAGATTCTATATTCTATTTAGATTCTTTCATTTAAGGAATGAACAAGGAACAAGACAGTGGTATAAGACTGAATGCTAGATAGGAAAAGAAGCTATAAAAATCAGAAAGGAACAGGGGTGGAGGTGAGGGGTAGGGACTTTAATGGTAGATACAGATAATAAAATAAGGCAAGAAAAATTGTTATCTTTTCCCGCCAGTCATATTCATTGTACATCCTCTGAAAACCTTACCATTTTTTTCTATTCACAAGTTTTTTTCCCTGCAGCTTCGATCTCCCAGGCTCAAGCAATCCTTCCCACCTCAGCTTCACTAGTAGCTGGGATAACAGGTATGTGCCACCACACCTGGCTAATTTTTTTTGACTTTTAGTAAAGAGGAGGTCTTGCTATGTTGCCAGGCTGGTCTCGAACTCCTGAACTCAAGCGATTCCTCTGACTTGGCCTCCCAAAGGGTTGTGATTACAGGAATGAGCCACCGTGCCTGGCCTGTTCATAACTTTAATCTTCCTTTTTACCTCAAACAGGGAATTGAAATGAACAAAGTAATCAACCACAAAAGGGGCATGTTTCATCTCTTCTCTTTTAACAACATGGCTATTTCACTTAAAAAAAACTTTCTTATGTAGTTTATTCTTTATTCTAAAGATTCATTATATTTTAGAAAGTATGATATAAAACATTTAAAATTCCTGAGACTGGTCTAGAGCCACAAAAAGGTTATATTTTAAAGCCTGAATTAAAATGAACAAAATTATATCATCATTAAGACTAGAGACTTGTTTATTTTTACCTGTTCTTGGGTCCGATTCTTCCAGTATAACCACCTCTTTTTCCAGTCTGGACCCACCATGTTTTCAATTGCATTTTCAGCTAGAAAAAAAAAATTAATTTATCAAGAATTTTATCACTTACACATACACAAATTATAACTAATAATGGTCTTGCTTTCTTAACTATTTCAAAGTGCTATATCAATATGAAGGCAGTTGAAATACAGGAAAAAACCCACATGACTGATATGGCACATGTGTAAGAGTTTAATTATATATGTGTTTATGATACCTAAAAGTGTAATTGCTTATAAAATTCCTGTAAGTACAGTAGCAAACACACTAAAATATTCTGCATTATAGCTTTATAGAATATAAGTGCATATAAGCATCATGTGTCCATTTTATTCACTGGTTTTAGTAGCTACAAAGCAGTTGACTAAAAAAATTCCACAAATAATATTCGACTATAGTATTAATGACAAAGACTTTGAAATGTTCAATATATTTCTACAAATGTTCACTAAGGTTGGATGACTCCTTCACCACTGTGAACTCAGAACTCAATAAGCCGTGTCTCTACTTACTATCTTTGAGACGAGCCTGCAGAGCCTCTTCCATAAAATAAATAGCTGCATCCCACTGCTGTTTATCAGATATGGATCGTTCTTCCAAAGCATTGTGTTGAATAACCTCTAAAAATAACAAGAAGAGAAAAAGCCAACTTGTTTTACATCTCATCATTTTAGTAGTTTTATTCAAATTGACAGCTTAGTAAATATGGAAAAATAACCATGTATATAAACCAACATAAAAATATATCCTTCCTATAAAAATGCATAAGCTCCTTTTACTTGCCTGCTTATTTGTCAGCTTGCTATCTAAAAAATAAAGAGTGGAGATTCTCTCCTGGCCCAAATTAAACAAGCTAACCATATGGGGTGCGTGGGTAATATTACACATTTACATTATACAAAATATTACAAATTTAACTACATGAAATGCAACATCTAGAAACCTAAAATTCAGGGCTTAATAATTCAGATCATGTTCATCGCTCCTTTTTGCCATATAACCTATATGTTAGCCTTTTCAAAAATGAGGAGAAAAAAATTAATAACCATTATTCCCAGTGTTAACAGCAATGAAAAAAGTAATAAGGTAGACATTTAAAAGGTCTATACCATCATAAAAGTTATTACAGTTGAAAATTGGCTTCCAAATTTTATAATTTTTGGATGAATAAAAATGAAGCTATTTTCTCAGTAAGCCAGTCTTAATAAGGCATTTAACAAGCATAAATACAGTTTTTTTTTTCTTCTGTTTTTTTTTTTTTTTTTTTTTTTTTTTTTTTTTTTTTTTTTTCTCGAAACGGAGTTTTGCTCTTGTTGCCTAGGCTGGAGTGCAATGGCACGATCTCGGCTCACCGCAACCTCCCCTTCCCAGGTTCAAGCAATTCTCCTGCCTCAGCCTCCTGAGTAGCTGGGATTACAGGCATGCACCACCACGCCCGGTTGATTTTGTATTTTCAATAGAGACGGGGTTTCTCCATGTTGGTCAGGCTGGTCTCGAACTCCCGACCTCAGGTGATCCACCCACCTCGGCCTCCCAAAGTGCTGGGATTCCAGGTGTGAGCCACCACGCCCGGCCATAAAGACAAACACTTCTTTAAAATAAAAATTATAATTACAACCAGCTCTGCATTTTCCCAGAAAATCGCTCAATCCTGTAATTCAACAACACCTCTAGCAACTCTCTGAGCACAGCAGGCACTTAACAGATTTGATTTTGGTAGTGAGAGCATTCTACATAAAAGATTTTTCAGGTGGTGTCAGGAACCAGGCTTTGCCATTAGAGAGGGGCCTGAATCCCAGCTCTGTCAATGACAATAATAGGAGTGGTTAAGAATTAAATCAAATAATGCTTGCAAAATACCTAGCAGAGTTCCTGGCACATAGTAAGCATTCAATACATGGTAGCTGGTGTTATGATTTTAGGCATCTAACATTTTATAATCCACTGAAAACCAATGCATTTAGTTCCTTTTATTATCACAGAGGGTGAAATTAGAAGCACCTATCTACAGACAGGCCCATAAAATGGCTAATAGATGACAATCTGTAGAAGTTTATCGGAGTCTGTTTACTGCAAAGTTTTACTTTTTTCTGAAATGATAGCCATGAAAGAAGCAGCAACAGGTGATTTTAGAAGGGCAGGGAAATATTAAAGGGCAGATTACAGATCACAAATCTGTTTCTTCATTATTTTTAATTCAGAATGTAATTTAGTCATATAAAAAGTCTCCTATGAAAAAGTATCAATTTGAGAAGTTATATAAAAATATGAGGCTGATACCCCAGTATACAAACAACATACCAAGCTGTCCTCCGCAAAGTCATTCCACTTGTGTCATTTAATACTTTCTTCCTTAACGCCCTCTTTAAGTTTATCAAATATGTCATCATGCTCTTTCCCTTTGGGTTCTGTCATGAAGCGGGAAAATTCTTCTTGTAGGGTCTCCCAAGCAACCTAGAATTATTTGAAAGAAAAAAAGCTGTATTGTTACTATATACTTTAATGGTTAACATGAAAAATAACACATAAGCTCAAGCCAAACAGATGTGAGCAGCTTTTCAGAAAATATACATGAAAACTACATTAACAAAAAGGCAAATATAAACTATGAGGTAGAGGTCTCACACGGGTTGCTGGGGACAGATATGGCTTCCTGATATGTTTTCCTAGACATGTATAGTGGTTTTCATTTTTAAAATTGCTTGCCAATATTTAAAAATTGAGAGATTTCATATAAAAGTCTGCATTTACAGCTTCTCTTGAACTAACTGAGAAGGGTATAGCCATATTCCTACATGACACCACCTACAGTAGCTGAACAGGGCTGTCTCTTCAAGATAAGGTATGTATTCTAAGCCTGCCACCCAGGTTAGTTCATTTATTTATTTCAACCTCTAAGACATGAGTTTGCCTGCTTCTTTCACACTGCAAAAAGTTTTAAATGTCTTAATGATTCAGTCATCTTCACAGCTTTGTCTTTAAGCAAAGATATGAAGCAATGCACCAACACTTTCAAACACAGCTGAAGAGTATTCAGCTTTGTATTATAGCTAACTCCTAATGATCTGAACGGCGAAAGGAAGAGCACAGTGTCAAAAATAATGAAGAACAAAATCTGCTTATAACTAAGTGGGCTTTTTCATGCTGGATTTTAGCTCTCTCTCATTTTAAAAAAGAAAGTGACTGTCCAAAAATATGGAGTGAGTGGTGGGGCGAGTATTAAGATCCATGTTTCCTGACCTTCTCACCAGATCTACATTCTTTCCATGACACCTAGTGCTGAGGGACAGAAAGCAGCAGTGGAAAGAAAAATTGATGCTTTCATAACCACTTCCACTGCTTGAACCTTAGGATGTGAAAATATCCTATCATGGGACAGGGTGCAGAAAAAATGTTAGTGCCAGCAATGAGAGCTACTGAAGGGGTAGCAGCAGCTCTCTAATTTCTTCACGGGTAAATGTGTCAAGAACTGCCAGGGCTCAGCAATGTGCAACTTAGGCAGGGAGGCTGCTTGAGTTCTTAGAAGGGGCTTGAAGAAATTGAGAACAGAGGTAAGGAAGTCAAGACTGGAGCAAGATAGGAAAGGGGTGAAATCACATCTGAATAATTAGAAACTGACACTGCCTTTAAGATAGGTGTGAAACACGAAATTACTGTTAACATTGACTTCAATTTTGTGAGCAGCCTCACACAGAAGCACAGGACACACTGACTCTTAGCTTGGACAATCACTGTTTACCGGGTGATGTACATGATGGATCAATTCAGATGATGATGACCATGGTAACAGCAGGTCCATTTCCTGAGCAGTTACCATGGGCTGGGCATTGTCTAAGTATTTTACATATAATTACTTATTTAATCCTTACAACAACCCTGTGAGGTAAGCAACATTATTGTCACCATTTTATAGATGAAAAAACACAAAGGGAAGTTAAGCAACTAGGTAAAGGATCATACAGCTATTAAGTGATAAAGCCAAGATACATGGCAGCAGAAATAGATTCTTTAAGGTAGTTTTTTTTTTTTTTTTTTTAAATAATTCCTAGTTTAATCTTCTGTCAGGATCCTAAGAAAATGATAATTTAAGTATAACTGAGCTCAGATGAAATGCTTGATTAAGTATTTTCTTTATGGAATCTCTATAATCCACAGAATCCACAGAAAATGTTCAAAATATTTCACATTCAAGCAAAATTTGCTTGTTAAATATTGTCTTTGGAAGAAGTACGAATACCCTCAGGCCAACACCATACCAATTAATTAGTAAATTTTTATAACTTTAGTAACTGGTAGCAACATTAAGGTTAGTCCCAAAACAGAGATGAGGAATAAAGAATAAATGAGATACAAAGACCCAAAAGAAAGATAGAGGCTGTGATGGGAATAAAATCTAAAATTCACAGCTCCTGCTCCCTTCAGATAATGCTTCTTACCCGTTTAATTAAATTATATCCTAACCTCTACTGCTTTATTAGGAAGCTGTTTATCAGTCCACTGTTTAAGCTTGATATCCACTGTGGTATTAAAAATTCCTGAATTCATGGTCTGTGCAGCTGGAAGGTAGATGTTTTCAATCACATGAGTTGATACTCTCTCCCACAGAGATTGTTGAAGGATTTCCTCCCTGAAATAAAAAAGTATCAAAAGCACCAAATCTAAATATAATATTGTTTTTAAAAACAGCTTGACTGAAGTATCATTAACTTATAATAAACTGTACATATTTAAAGTTTTGATAAGTTTTCACATGTGTATATACCTGTAAATCACAGCAGTCAAGATAATGAACGCATCCATTATCCTCAAAAGTTGTAACCACTGGAACTGCTTTCTGTCACTGTGATTAGTTTGTATTTTCTAGAAATTTATATAAATGCAATCATGTGGCATATACTCTTTTTCTTTCTTCTTCCACTCAGCATAATTGTTCTGAGGTTCATCATGCTGTTGTATGTATTAATATTTCACTTTTTTTTTTTTTTGAGACAGGGTCTTGCTTAGTTGCCCAGGCTGGATGGAGTACAATGGCACATTCATGGCTCACTGCAGCCTCAACCTCCTGGGCTCAAGCCATCCTCCCATCTTATCCTCCCGAGTAGCTGGGACTACAGGTGGACACCATTATGCCTGGCTAACTTTTTAAAATTTTGTAGAGATGGGGGTCTCACCATGTTGCTGAGGCTGGTCTTGAACTCCTGGGCTCAAGCAATCCTCTTGCCTTGGCCTCCCAAAGTGTTGGGATTACAAGTGTGAGCCACCGCATCTAGCAATATTTCACTTCGTTTTATTTCTGTGTAGTATTCTGTTGCATGAATGTGTTTATCCATTCATGTGTTGATAGACACTTAGGCTGTTTCCAGCTTTTGGCTATTACAAATAAAGCTGCTGTGAGAATTCACGTATAAGTCTTTCTTATGGACACACGCTTTCATTCCTCTTAGGTAAATACCTAAGAGTGGAATGTTTGGATCATATGGTAATTACATGTTTAATGTTTTTTTTTCCCCAAAATATTTGCCTCATTTTACATTTCCACTAGCAGAGAATGAGAGTTCTAGATCCTCTACATGCTTGTCAACACTTGGTATAGTCTGTCATTTAAAATTTTAGCCATTTTAGTAAGTTTATAGTGGTCACTGTGGTTTTACGTTGTATTTCTTAATGACTGATAATTTCGAGCATCTTTTCACGCACACTTATCTGCCTAGTATTAACACATACTTCATGTGTTTATGGGAAAGTCCGAGACTGAAAACTTCTTGGTATAAATATGACAACTTATCAGATCACAGCATAGAGATGTTATAGAATGCTGTTAGATAAAATTTTTCAGTAATTCATGATTAAGGTAACAATGTAAAAGATGCATAATCATGCTGAAAATTCTGCCTTGAAAGACATCTTAAAAGAACATGGGTCACTAATAAAAAAATATAACTATTTTAATTTGAAATCTCAAGAAAATATTTCTTTGGGTAATAAACTTATATCATAATGGAATACAATACAAAAAAAAACTCTGCTTATCAGGGGATCCTTCTTAAGAGTAACCTCAACCCTTTAGGATATAATCACAAATCTCAGGGTAGCAGAAACATCCTGCTGTCCAACAGCCCAGCTGAACTTCTCTGGTGAGGAGAGTCAACATCTCCTACCCTCCAAGACTATTGACTAAACATTTGGTGTAAAATGAAGTCTACTGAATCCATCAACACAGATCCTGGTTTCCCACTGCTAACTTTCAGGTCACTTTCCAGGTACAACCAGTAAAGAAAACAGAGTCTGAGGAGGATATACGACTGGGGCCCAAAAGGACAAAGACAATTTAGTCACTGAGTGAATGACAGAGAGTGGGAGAATTTAAGGAGCGAGATGAAGAAAAGCAGCCTGTCAGGGCCTCCTCTTCAGATACCACTTTAAACACAATCTCAAGACTACTGAAAGTTGAACTGAAGACCAGGATCCAGCCTCTGACCTCCAGGGCTTTTTTCTCGTCCTGCTTCAGAAGACACATAGTCTGTTATTTTTCCCTGGAGTCTGTGGGCCAGGAACCCATATCCCTGACACCCTTTTTAAACTCCTGATTACCAAATCCCGAGAAGCTAAAGGCAACTTTCTCAACGGAGGTTGCTGCTTTGACATCCACGGAGGCAGCTGTTACCACTTCTCCTTGCCCAGCCTCTCCTGCCTTTCATCGTCAAGCTGCTGTCCTCCGTCCCAGACTCCCACTGCTCCCCTCCATCGCAACAATTTCTGTTGTGCTCCTATAATAACCTATAATGACAAATCATTTTACACTCTCATTCTCTTTTCCTATTCTTTTTATCTCCAAACCTTTCCTTAAGGAAAGTGATTGTCCTCTGTTCTCAAATTCTGCTGAGAGGAAGCTATTCAGTAGTTGAATGGCCTTCAGAGTTAGAAAGTAGAAGCCAAGTCCTCCTCACCCCAGTCTGTCTTCTGAACCATCAGTTCTCAATGTTCATATAAAAACCCTTATACTGTGAAGCCACTCCCTCCAGTTATGCTTGCTGCTATCATCTAACAATTTTCCCAGCCTACATTCTATGTTTTCGTTTGTTTGTTTTCAGACAGGATCTTACTCTGTCACCCAGGCTGCCGTGCAGTGGCGCAATCTCGGCTCACTGCAACCTCCACTTACTGGGTTCAAGCCATTCTCCTGCTTCAGCCACCCAAGTGGATAGGATTACAAGTGTGCACCACCATGCCTGGCTAATTTTTGTATTTTTATTAGAGACAGGGTTTTCAGCACGTTGCCCAGGTTGGTCTTGACTCCTCAGCTCAAGTGATCCCCCCATGGGGGCCTCCCAAAGTGCTGGGATTACAGGCATGAGCCACCGTGGCTGGACTATATTCTGTGTTATTATAGGTGACTTCTCTATTCCAGGTTTTGCCATCAACCAGGGATAACTTCTACTAATACACAAAATATAATTAACAAAATATAATAAAGGTAATAGTTTTATTGCCTTCTTTATCTACACTTTACCTACATTCCACTTTAATTAATGAAATACTTTTTAAAATGGATCTTTTTTTAATTTTAAAGTAGAGGACTATTATACTCCATATAATAATTTCAACCAACACAGAAAATGTAAGAAGTACCCCATAGTTCCTCTTTTATGAGATAACCACTATTTATGGCTTTATTATTTAAAAAATTATATCTGCGTTAACTATTTGTGTGGGTGCATTTACACAAGTGGTTCATAATTATACATACTGTTTTATAAATCCTTTTTTTAAATCTAAAAGTATATTGTAGTTTTCCATGTCAACATCCTATACTTTTCAAAGGCCACTTCTATCCATAGAGCAGTAATCTGCTCTATATAAACCAAATACTACATAATCCCAAATGGGAAACATAAATTGCTTTCCATTTCTTCACATTTATTTAAAAAGCCAAGGTGAAAGGTCTTATGTGTTCATCTTTGTCAAATATATCATAATTTGCATATATTCCTAGCAATGTAATTACTGAACATAAACATACTCGTTATTTAATAGACTCTTCATTATCTACACAAACCATCACTAAATACTGTCAATTCTATCTTTTAGGTAACCTCTCAAGTATCTCACAAGTGTCTCTTCTCTACCTGTATTACCACTCACTACCCAAGTTTAAGCCACAATCACATCTTGCCTAAATTATTGCAACAGCCAACTGCCTCCTTGCTTACAGTTTTCTCTGCCCGTATTCCATTTTGCCTACTACAAAGACCTTTCTAAAATGCAAACCCGACCTAATCCTCTTCAGTGACCACCCTCCCCCCACTGCTTATGGAATACATGCTAAGCTTCTGAATATGGCTAATAAACCCAATATTTTGCTTACATCTACTGTTTTATCTCCTGCCTCTTGCCCCCATTTATGTTAAAGCCACAGGACACAGCTACCTGTGTCGCCTTTCTTGTTCTCATCTCCTGGCTCTTACCATATTCCTGCCTCTGCCTTAACACTTATTCATGTTTTAAATTTCAAATTATGATATTGCAAATCTTTGATTTCTGAAGTCCGAGAATTTCTAAAAATGTACCATAGTAACATTTTCAGAAAAAATGTATTTCTGTGAAGCTAGCCAGCTATCCTTCGAGAAAAGATATGTCTACATTGATGGTCACATGATGTTAATGATATCTAGATATCTCCTTCTGAATGTCAGTGATTCCTTCTTGAAAACCAGGCACAGAGTAAAAATGCTGAGAGCCTATTTCCTACTATAATGTATTATATGTCAAATCTATACCCCTAACAACCTTCCTAAAACTTAACTGAAGGACAGTGGAATGTCTACAAGTAAATAACAAACTGTCATGTTATGACATAAAATGCTTTTAACACTTTCCAGATAACCAAATATAGATCAAACAGTCTTATGACTTAAATAAATGTAAACATTTTAGGCACTGTCCTAAAATATCACATAGGATTATTCAGCAAAAAGATACCAATAAAAACTTCAAGAGAACATCAACCATGTCACAATAATAAAATATTTGGAAAATATTTGGGGTGTAACGCACTTGAATTCAATATGGTATGAACAGCTAAGGCTTGGACCTGCTGTTCTGATTTATATTTGTGTTAACATAACATTTTTTCAGCCTCTACAGTCTGAAAAAAACAGAGAATCATATATGATCCAGCAGTTTACACAAATCAATCTCTAGCAGCCAGATGTCCTAGTTCTGACCCTTGCCTTTTCAATGGGCAATCTGGTGGTATGCGTTCACTGTCCCTTCACAATTCTCTTCAGTTACCTTTGTATTAAATAAATTACATTTATCTTCAAGGCTCACTTTAGTGAAGAAATACTTTGATTTCAGGGTTGCTCTGTCCAAACAAAACTAACCTTTCCATTTGATGATACCAAAAATTAATTTATAGAAGGACCACATTTTCTCCCCATAAACAGCATTATTAGTTGTTACAGTTTACATATCACTTTTATATACATTAAATGCCCTCATACAACCTAGCAAGGCAACTCGTATTATATTCAATCTGTAAACCTATATATCTCTTTGTAAACTTCAAAGCTGACTGACACAAAGCCATGGAACTGGGCTAAGATAAAAATAAACAAACATAAGTTGTGTCATAACAATGTTTGATTAATCAACAAGAATAGATAAAATTAGATCTCTTTTTTTGGATAAGGAATGGAGATTAAAAACAGGCAAATGCGGACTACTTGAAGACAGAAGAGGTTTCACCACTGAGGAAGAAACGACGGAAATGAGGAAACTAGTGATGTTGAATTCAAATGTACAGACCAGATACTACTATCTATGCTCACTTTTGATAACCTTTAACTGAGTGAATAGACTAGGTACAGAAAATATTTACAATGAAAGGCAGTGAGGATAGTTCTGCTCTAAAAATAAATTCTTAAAAATACCACAGTCTTCATTAGAAAGATAATTTCTGCATGAGGAATTTTTTAATTAACATGTGACTACAAAAATGTCAAGGCTATTTATACATAGCTTGTTTTACTGTGTCTCATTCCACTGAATTTAGGAATGGCCAAACTTACATAAAATATAAACTGAAGGTAATAGTTTGCCTTAGAAAAGATTAACATAAAAATTTTTCAAAAAGGTGCATTTACTTGCTATTTTTAAAAATTTCAAGTATTAATAGCATTAAGTTCAAAATGTGATTTGGTTACAACATATCAACCACATGTTACAGAAAGCACTAACTGTTCTTACTGAGAATGGAGAACCTGAACATATATACTAACCTCCCTTTACAAACCAATTTTGACAGGTTGATATTTACCTAAAGTACAATTTGACGAAACTTTTGCCCAAATGATTTTACAGAAATCATGATTATGTATTTATTAAGTATAGATAAAGAAAAGGCAAAGAAAATCAAGATTTAAAAAGATTATGAAGAAAGTCATCTTCCAGAAATTCAACTGGTTAGACTACAAAAGTAGTTAGATATTGCCAAAAAAATACACTATTACGTTTTTGCCTATGAGCCAAGGCAACAATAAATCACTGCTTTATCAATCTAAGTTTTAGCATTTCATTATAACCTGTATAGTAAAGTCTTTCAGAAAAGAGACTAATATCAAATACTTACCAATGTTTTGGTGTAACCTGGCTCAGACTGATAACTTCATCAAGGATTTCATTTTTAGCTTTTTCAAATAGTTCATTCTAGGCAATATAAATACAAGTAAGTAAGATTTCCGTAAGACAGTAAATTTACCCCATCATGATTTTCAGAGATAACCAAAGGGAGGTTTTTGACAGGCTACTAGGCTGAATTTGGGTTTAAATATACATGACTAGCAAAAATGCACTTCCAGTGTTTTTTTTTAGGAATGCCATTATCCAGATAAGGACAAAGAAACTGACATTAATATCTACCTTCTCAATTTTGAATGCAGTTTTTCACATAACACTTGTTCACGTTACGTGAAAGCATCAATACGTATTAATTTAGTACATCAGTAACTGTATATTAATGGTGTGTTTTATTAACTAATGGGGATTTTAAAATCAAGGAAAAACAATGTTTAATTCCCACTAAATTACATGAATACACGAATTCTACAAAACCTTTAAAGCATATTCATTACCTTCTCAGAAAACACTTTCAACACTTGTTCTGACATCTTATAATCCATTTTTAATCTTATATAATAAATAATTTAAATTATTGTAAGAGATAACTGCTCCTAGAGATGTATTCTTACAAATTAGTAGTTACAGTCAAAACCAAAGTAATTTAGCTTATCAGATGTTTCTCTCAACATAAATTTAGTTAGCACACAACATTAAATTAAGATATATACAAAATACATGAGTATCCAAATATTACCCGGTCAAGTTCCCGCAGGCGAGGATAGTTATTCTTCCATTCAGTTTCAAGGTTAAAACGTGTTGCTGAGGAAGAAGGAAAAGTTCAAGTTTGATGACTCTCCTTTCCAGATGTAGTGGTTAAAGTGGTTAAAATACATATCCTTTGTATTAACTGAATTTTTGAGAGTGTGCCTATGACCCCTTAATACTCTGGGATCTCAACATGTCAGAATTTCATTTTTGCAATAGCTTTCAAAACTATTCTCCCTGATTCTAGTTTCTCCATGTTAAATCCATTAGCACACAGCTGAAGTAGTTTAGTACCATAGAGCTGCTGAGAGAATGGACTCTGCAGTTGTACCACCAACAGCCAAATCCCGGGCCTATTACCCATGCTGTGTGACACTGGATAAGTTATTTGGGTAAGTTATTGTCTTCTGTTCTCTCTTCTGTAAAATGGAAATAAAAGTTATACAAGGTTGCAGAGGGACTAACTGGGATAAATAGGTAGGATCAGGTAGGATTTACATATGGGAAAAGAGAAAGCAAATATATTCTCTTCAGATAAAAGACACTGAGCAGGAAAGTGTGGGATTCAGGAAAGGGTACCACGTAAATAAAGTCCAGAGGGCTCTGCTTCCCAATACATCTGCTCTCTTCGCCCTTAACAGGGTGAATCTGAAGTCTCTATAGTTTATTGTGTACTTCCAAGCACTAGCAAACGTTCTCATCTGTTTGAACTCTGCAAATGTGTCCCTAGAGATGTTTCCTCTGAAAGGAAAAATCTTGTTCTTGTATAACAACTGAAGGTTTGTATTCTTCTATTTTCCAGATATTGTCTAATTGTAAATGAACTACCAAGCAACTGTTAAAGGAAAGTAGTATAGAATCATATGGATGCTAAAGGTTGCCAGCTAATAAAATGTCTTAATTTGCTTGCTTCTTTAAAAAATCCAACTTACCTTTGAAACTATCAGCCTGTTGTTCAACGGACTCTCGTACCATTTTCCAAAAGCAGTCTGATACTGCAAGGCTTAAATTTCTTGTAGTCACTTGGTGTGCCTTTAGCATGCTTGTCCTATTAAAAAAAATAACAAGAGCTAAACTATATTAAAATGACAAAAAGGACAACACTACCACCAAGTCTGTGAATGTGCTTGCTAACAGCCACTCTTACCTTTTATACCAGTGCTGTTTAATAAAAATTTATGTGATGAGGGAAAACATTCCAATATGGTAGCTACTGGCACACTGGATTACTGAGCCCTTGAAATGTGTGGCTAGTTTAACTGAGGAACTGTATTTTTAATTTTATTGAATTTTAACTAATTTAAATTTAATGTTATATTTTATTATTATTATTTTTTTGAGCTGGAATCTCGCACTGTCGTCCAGGCTGGAGTGCAGTGGCGTGATCTTGGGTCACTACAACCTCTGCCCCCGACCCCCTCGGGGTTCAAGCGATTCTCCCTCCTGAGTAGCTGGGGTTACAGGTGCCCACCGCCATGCCCAGCTAATTTTTTTTTTATTTTTAGTAGAGCTGGGGTTTCACCATGTTGGACAGACTGGTCTCAAACTCCTGACCTCGAGTGATCTGCCCGCCTTGGCCTCTCAAAGTGCTGGGATTACAGGCATGAGCCACCATGCCTTTAAAAAGAACATGAAGAAAGCCATCTTCCAAAAATTAATTTAATTCCAACTAATTTAAACTTTAATAACTACACAAAACTAGTGATACCACATTAGACACACAGTTCTACGTGTTGTCAGCGCACTCCCAAAGCATGTAAGATTATGGTTTGCAAGAACTATCTTGACTTACCATACTAACCTAGGAACAAACACACTTTTCTATTTCCAGAAACTCGACATATAAAGTTTTAGTATACAGTAATACAACTGGCCTTTAGCTCTTTTTGCTTATCTTATCTCCTGTCAATATCTGTCTAGGGATACTTCTTTGACAACCCCACTCCAACCTTCCCTAATACTGTAAGAGAAATATGTACACATATTTAAAAGTGAAAGTGTCAATTTTCTAAAACCACTTTATAAGTAAAATAAAGTAAGAGGCAGATATCTATGTTGTCTTTTGGTGCCCACATCCAAGGAAGCATGCCAGTATGTATTGTACCATGTGATAAACTGCTCTCAATACTGTCAAAAAGTAGCTAAGGACTTGTTTATTAGATACAGTTCACTATTTGGGAAAAATCCTAGAAATCCGATGTTAAACTAATGGTTATAAAACCTGATCTTTTAAGTGAAAACAGTTCGATTTAAGCTACTCTCCTACTGTAAAATGTTTAAACGTTTTAACAAGATACCTACTTCAGGAGCTTTGAATTCTGAAAAAACTCTTCTTCATATTCTCTTATAGCTTCAATGCTTTCAGAGCTGTTCCCTGGGGAAGAATGATGGTCAAATTTTCACCAACAAAATTACTCTTTATTATTTGAAAACAACATAAACTAAAAATAAGTTATTATAATCCATCTTTGCATACCTTTTCCTGTTACAACAGCAAAATAACCTAAAGCTTTCATTGGGAAGAGCTTTCCTTCAATTATCTGCTGAATCTATTTTTAAAAGTGGGAAAAATTAATGTGAGATATAGTTTACGTAAGTTTTAAAAGCATAATATACAATTTAGAAAGTAAGATAATGCTATACATGTATATAGTTAAATAAATCTGCACAAAAGCATTTAAAATGTTTTTCCATTGCTATTTGAAAAAAATACACTTAATTTTACTATATTGAAAATGTATTATTAAAACACACGTATCGAAAACCTGGAATGATGTGTAGTTCTTTAAAGTCAGACAGACCTTAGTTTGAATTCCTGCTCTGCTGCCTAGCAGTTATGCGACCTTAAGTAAACAACTTAATTTTTTCAAAAAGGTTGGTGAGATTATGGGACTATATGATACAGTGCCAGGCATGAAGCACTCAATAAATGGTAGCTATTATTATTTTTCCATACTCTCTTCAAATATCTAAATTCTAACCAAGCTGGATTGTCTTCTTTTACTCCTTCCTCCCCTGCCACCTTCTTCTTTAATATTTGGATTCACTGATTCTCAACCCTTTTAGAATCAAAAATCCATTTCTAAACGTGATAAAAAAAAAAAACAAAAAACATAGACTATGTACCCAGAAAAATGCATATTTGCACAGAGACCTTTCACATATGTTAGAGTTTCTACCCCCTGAAGCCCATTCAGATTAATAATGGGATGAGAATCCCTCCTTTAAGACAAGTTACACCTAAGCTAATGCTGACTCTTTTATACAAAAAGGACTGAAATAAGCTTCAGTTGCATCTCAGAAGAAATATAAACTCACTATCCTAGAGTTGAAAGAAATGAAAGGAATGAAGAAAGATGGGGAGGAGACCACAGAAATTTGTTTCTACCTCACTTCTCCCCTTCTCCATGTCAGAACCATCAATACCATGGCAGGCCTTACCCTTAAAAAGAAGGCAGAGCAGAGGTTATGGTGGCTACCTAGAAAAGGGTTAACACAGCAGGCCTGAGACTACTATCCTTAAAAAGGCCTGCCTGCCTTTGGCTGGTATCTGAAAACTTAACTGGTAAACAGTTCCCTACACTGATATAAACCTCTCCCTATATAACAGTGGCTCACTACTCAAGTAATGTGGTTTAATTGTAACATATGCTTTCCTTTTGGGAGTATGAAATAATTTTGGTCCATGAGGATGCCGAAACGACTAACCTCCAATGAAAACCTTAGGAGCTGAGTCTCTAACAAGCAGCTTGTTGCTGGAGGAATTAAATGTGCCCTGTGTGAGTCTACCGGGAGTGAACTAGTGGAAACGTGAGCCTGGTTTCCTTCAGACTTTCATATCATGTACCATTTCCTTTTGTGATTTGCTTTATCCTTTCATTGTAATAAATCTTAGTTGTAAGGTGTTCTTTTTTTTTTTTTTTTTAAATAACAAATCCCTATCACAGCTGGAGCACAGCTGGAGCTTTTACAAAGAATCTATTCTCTCAACAAAAAATTTGACCTCACCCTGCTTGGACTGGCTACATTTTTCTCTGCCAGGTCTACTTTAGTCAAAACGAATATGGTTCTCCTTCCATGAGGGTCCATTTGACTGACCAAGTCTGTAACAATACTGCATTCAGCATCCACAGATCCATCTGAAGAAAAAAAAAAAATGACACTGTGGAATTTTAAGATGTAAAGTAGACTTTTAAAACTTAGCACAAAGTATACCCCTGTGTCTACATTATAGCAAGAAAGATTTTAATACATTTACGTTATTTACTAAAAAGAAATCCTAGCCAATAAAAATTTCAATGATGCTTATGTAAAATTTATCAAAATAATTTCAACTTTAATTTAATTTACTAATAAAATGAATACGAAGAGAAGGCAAAAGTGCATTTATCTTGTATGTTTACATAACACGAACTATTTAATGCAAAGCTTGGATTGCTAAAGAAGAAAACATATCAGTACATTAAAATCTTTTGATATGATTTACCTTGAATACATAGTATGATGGCATTAGGATTCTGCATGTAAGCTTTGCTGATACTGAAAATAGTTTCCTTTGTGTCAGGAGCCATGCCTGATGTCACAGTCTTAAAGAAAAAGGTTTTAAATGTCATTATAAATGCTTCACACAATAGGAATAAAATACATGTTTTGTATATACTTACATTAATCACACCTGGTAAGTCAACAAGCACCATCCTCTGTAGTCCAGGGCCTTTTACATTTAAGGATATGGTCTACTCAGGAAAAATAAAAATAAAATAATGCTAAATTTTGGGGGGAATTTGTTAAGAATTTTTTTTGGTGAAATACATTCTGAAAATTCTATATCTCATCCATTCAGATAAGATGTTCACAAAAATGGTATTCTTTCTCTGATCCTAAAAGTAATTATTCTGGAAAATTACCCACAAAATGATACATTATTTGGAATTTTTTTTAAAAAGCTCTACATATCTTGGAACAGCAGCAATCTAAACATCAATACCAAGATTATGATTTATTTGAAATCATAAACATTTAATTTCCATAAAATGTGACTGAAATGAATTGCAGCCCTTACCTCAGGGCTAACGGTACAGCCTTCTTTCACATTTTTCCTCATTCGAAGTTCTATTTCATGTCTTAATGCTGCAAGCTAATGGAAAACACAAAATCCTAAGAAAATCTTAATTCACAAATATTCTTTCACTGTCTTTTATAAGCTCATCCGGGTTATAAAATTACACATAGCAACCTTAGATGAACTTTACTTACATCTTCTTCTTTGGTAAGATCAAACTCCCGAGAACTATCTTTAAATAGGGCCACATGGTGAGGACCTTCACTGAGAGTCACCTGATAGTAATAGAAAACTGAGATGTAATGATGTATTTATAAGTAATATTAATTCCCACAGCCCTTATGTGGTCTAGACAGGGCTACTGCATTGCACAAATCCAAGAGTCCCTTCACACTACTGCTGGTGCACCCCCTGAAGCTGTCAACATGGTAGTTCTGAGACGACAATAATGTTGTATTTGTATTGTTTGTATATATGTCATACATGTTGTGATTTCCCAACAAGAATGCTGGTTCCTTTATATCTCTTATGACCTAAAATGCTGCTGCCTCTTTCTTTCCCCAGTCAATGCTATACACAGCACTAAGCCCAAAATCATCTCTCTAAAACTTGAAACACTAAAAGAAAACCTTGCATTTAACCTCAAAGATGAATTTAGGTAAAGGACAATTCATTCATTCAACCTCTATAGAGAGTGAACTATGCATCAGGTGTTGCAGGTGGGGAAACACAGAGCTGACTGTCCCGGTTTCAGACCTCATTACATGCTGGGAGAAATAGACACAGACATAATAGAAGAGAGTGACAAAACCTAGGGTGCCACAGAAGAGAATGGAACTGATGATAAGGGAGCTATGACAGGCTTCACTCAAGGAGTGATATTTGGGTAAGAAATTTTGTTTTGTTTGTTTTTTTGTTTGTTTTGAGACGGAGTCTCATTCTGTCGCCCAGGCTGGAGTGCAGTGGCGTGATCTCGGCTCACTGCAACCTCCACTTCCCGGTTTCAAGTGATTCTCCTGCCTCAGCCTCCCGAGTAGCTGGGATTACAGATGCCCGCCATCACGCCTGGCTAGTTTTTTGTATTTTTAGTAGAGACAGGGTTTCGCCATGTTGGCCAGGCTGGTCTTGAACTCTTGACCTCAGGTGATGCACCCTCCTCAGCCTCCCAAAGTGCTGGGATTACAGGCATGAGCCACCGCGCCCAGCCAAGAAATGTTATAGCAATGTATATTAACAGTCAGTGGTTTCACAAGAACTTCTAAACGCCTAATTGACACTTTTCTAGCTTCTCTCTAGTCATTTTACTTTAAAAATACAATTCCTTCTACTGAGATTAGCTAAACAGGCTAAATTAAAAAACAAGAAACAGCTCTTTGAAAGCTGTTCAGCTATTTCCATCAGAGGATTTGCTGATTTGTAGCACATGGCAAAGGCCCAAGAGAAAAACTTAAAATGTATAGCAGTTTCACTGGGTTGAGTAGACAAGATTGGAATTCCGAGTTATCAAGCAGTCACGTCTTAAGGTGCCACAATCCCAAGAAAAATGAACTGCAGAAATAAACCTCCAAAACAAAACCCAACATCCTGTGCACAGTTTCCTTTCACAGCTTTCACATATTAAGAAACCAAGCAGAAAGAAGCTGCTAAGGAGGTTAAAATGCTAAGCTGGGATGTTGGCACTTTCACTGCTCTGGGGAAACAAAAAACTGGAATTCAGGGTTGGTCAAGGAGAAGCTCTAGTAAACAGTAAGGGACTAATGACAAACCGGAACGAGACCAGCCTCATCTGTTTCAAGGAAACCTGTTCACACCCTGCCTGCCAGGGTGTTAATTAATTCCTTCTTGAAGTATCATCCACAGCTTCTACAATTAGGGTGCTAGTAACAATGTAAAAGGTAGGTTTCTTTCCCATGTTTTTACAACTGATTATTGAACAGGATATGAGGTGTAGTCTGAGGTTCATTTTGTTTTTATCTCTAGGTTAGATGTACCCCAAATTCCCATCGATAGTAAAATGGATATGTAAAGTCTGGTACATGCACACAGTACCACACACAGAACTAGTAACCCATAACACGATTCAATCCATAGCTAGACCCACAAAGTGCAATCTGGATGAATCACACTAGGCTGCCCATATCCTGTTGCACTTGTAAACAGATTTCATTTCTTGAAGATTTCAGCATCAGCCTCACTGTCTTTCTCCCACTATTCTTGCCATAATTCTTGGTAATTTCAATCTTCCCATTATTCTACACCTACCCCCACCAGCTGAACATGAAAAAAACGAAACACAATCATAATGATTCATTTAAAATTTATGTCGACAGAACTGAAAGGGACTTCAGTCCAACTCAGTAATCCTAATATCACTTGACTTTCACCACTGATTCACTCCTAGAGTCACCACAATCTGTTAAAAGACTTCGCTTGTTCTTCCTGCCTCAGTCTTTAATCTCTTCTCCTTTCTAATTAACAGCTGATCATCTGGCTTAGTATTTCACTGAGTAAGCAGAAGCAATCAGAAGGAAACTTCCACACGTTCCCCTTTCTTGCCTCCACTGGTGAATTCAATGACTGGTTTCTATGTTCAACTTCCTTGATGGATCAGCAGCATGTGACCTCACTGAGCACTCCCTCCTCCTCCATATTTTCTTTTTGTTTACCTGACTTTGAGCGCACTGCCCTGCTCTGCTTTGCCTCTTACTATACTGGTTGGGCCTTCACACATTCCTTTGTTATTTTCTCTTCCCTCAACATCTTAATGTTCAGAGTGCCCAGAATATACTGCTTGCTTCTGTGTCTTCTCTCTACTCACTCCCTTGAAGATCTTCTCCAGTAAGATCATGACTTTAAATACTACTTTTAGATAGTTGATCATGACTCCTAAATACATGTCTCTGGCCCAGACGTCTGTCTAAACTTGCATACCCAACTGCTTGTTATCACCACTCAGCAAGTCCAAAATGGAACTCCTGATCTTCTTCCCCCAAACCTGATCCACTGACAGACTTCCATGCAAACTACATCCTTTAATTTGTTCAGGCTAAAGACCCTGGAGCCATCATTGATGATTGACACTCTCTCTCTTTCTCCCCATTGCTTTTCTTCTCTCCCCTCTCCATATCAAACCTGTCAAGAAATCCTGTTAATTCTACCTTTAAAATACATTTGTAATCTATCCATTTCTTACCACTTTCACTGCTACTTCCCTAGCCCAAGTATCACCTGGATACTCCAGTAGCCTGGACTCCCTGGTTCTACATCTTGGCTACAACTATTTTCAAAAGAGCAGCCTTTTAAAAGGCACTGTTGTTACTTTGCTCGAAATCCTGCACTGGCTCTCCATTTTACTTAAAATAAAACGGAGGTCTGTACAATGGCCTATAAGGCCTTATTGATCTGTTCCTCCCTGCTCTTCATTATTCCTCTAACGTCATCATTTGCCCCGACCATGGCTAGCTCTTCACCCCGACCTGACCACACAGGCCTCTGTGTTGTTCCTTGAACACGACAGCTGCACAACCACCTCAGAGGCTTTGCATCAGCTATTCTCCTTGCTGAACACAGGATATCCTCAGGACTACTCCCTCACTTTCTGCAAATCTTGGTTCAAATGCCACCTTATCAATGCAATCTATGAATACTCTGGGGCACCCCCATTCTCCTTGCCTGGTTCTGCTTTTTCTTTTTGTACAACACTATTGCCTTCTAACATACTATACAGTTATGTATTATATTTATTATCTATTGTCTGTCTCCCTCTACTAGAACATACCGTCCATTATGGCAAGGATCTTCTTTGTTGTTGCTGTTTACCAACATATTGCCTAGAATGCTGCTAGTACATATTAAGCATTCTGTCAGTATCTGTTCAATGAAAGACTCTGCAGCCCCATACCTTCTTCCTGTGTCCATGGAGAAACTGTCAGTGCTCCTAGATATGGACTAGTACACCAAGTCACAAGCTCCTTCACCTCAGTAACTTTGCTCTTGTAATTTTCCCTCTCTCTTGCATCATTTCCCTCCCTTTATTAGATCATTATAATCAGCATATAAACATCTTTAACCCTTTTCCCACTTGCTCTGACAATATCTGCCAGCAGTGCTTGCAGCTGCAGCATTTGCCCCAACATAACTCTGCCGTAAAATATCTCGCTTTTATGATTATTTTCACATAGCTCTAGTATACTGACTTTGGAAACAAAAGACATCATTCTATTGCAAGCATTCTGTTTTTAGTAACGGTATGGCCATTTACAAAATATAGTAATTTTCAATAGTTGAAAATGTCAAATCCTAGAAAATGCAGAATTCCTATGTGTGATGTTTACATCATTCTCAAAAAGTTGTTGGCCGAAGATTAATTTGATAAATCTGACTTTTAAAAAACAGACATTCTGATGATTGAGATGATTCTGATGTTAGTACTGTTTAGAAATAACTCTAAGAACAGTTTTTATATTTTATTTTCACATTGAAAATTAGTCAGATTTACTTCAGCTTCAGAGAGTGTGTTTACGTAAAATTAAATGAGCACTGGTGTTGAGCTGCACTTTTTTTTCCTAAACAGGAAAAGGGTTGAAAACCTTCCCTTAATCCAACAATATTCAATTGCTACTGCCTCATTTCTCTGCTCTTTTGTCACAATAAAACTAGAAAATTATCTATATTCATTGAGTCCTTAACTTCTCTCTTATCTTATTCAGAATAAAATCCGAAGGCCTCCCAAGTGGGTCTCTGTCATCCTCTGCTACCACTCTCCCCTCACTCAGCTCCTGCCACACTGGCCTCCTGGCTGTGCCTCCTACTGATATCCACACTAGGGATTATTCCAAACACGATGTATCAATTCTTTCTTTGGTGAAAAGTCTTCATTTCAGCACAATGAACAGGTCTCACTGAAGCAGTTACTCTCCTAGGGAACCTCACTGAGATGGCCGATTTTCTTACCTCAACTGGCGAACGTGTCATCATCTCCCCAGATCCTCTCGGGAATATTCGAGCTTGGGCAATCATTTCCAACACACTAGTCTTTCCAGCACTCTGATCTCCAACCACAACAACCTTCCCACAAAACAAAGAACACTTATTCATATTTTTCTGATACCAAATTAAAATTAAATCCTATTTGTAAGGCTGCTCTGAGTTTTTTAGTCTTTTAAAATTTCTACAGGTGAAAAAGTATTTTAAAATCTGTAAAAAAAATGCTGATTGATACATGTGTGCACACTGAAAATAGGAACAGCAAAACTCTAACTGGATCCACTGTTTATAGCCTAATTTTTATTTTAAAAACTTGTGCTAATTTAAACCAGTATTTCTAAATCCAGGTTATTAACTTTCCATAAATCTTTTCCATAGCTAGTTTACTGTTTAAAAACACATTTTCAATTCTATTAAATTTCACGCATATGGATAATTTAATCCACTGTTCAGTATTTAAATATTACTAATATTATGACTATATAAAGCCAAATATCTTCCTTCATAACACATATAGTAACTCATAAATATAATGTACTTATATTTATTAATATTTATAATGAACTAAAAGTCAAATAATATTGCTTAAGACATTACTTGGAATATACAAGATTATATTAAAAAAAGGCCTACATCTAGTATGTATATATGTGTATGTGTACATATATACACATAATTTTTAAGAAGCTAAGCTGCTTCTTTTTTTGCTAATTGGCAAGTTCACTATCAATTTTTCACGTACCCGTGGCAGATGATCTTGTGTATTATAACTGGCATCATAATCAGAGAGAACATCAAGAACTTCAGAATACATGTCAATCAAAGATTTCTGTAAAAATTTTAAAAAGTTATAATATAAAACAGTGAAAGTAAAGAAAAATATAACAATGTATCAAGAGAAAAAGTGATAAATTCGAATTGTTTTTCCATAATCATTGGTATCGTTTTCTCAATTACATAAATACATTTCACAGTAAAACTAAAATATACAGATTAAAGTCCATTTCTCATTCAGTTTATTTAGATACAATGATTTAATAAATTAATTAATTCAGTATTTCTAACATTCTAATTAAATAAGATGGAAATTATTACTTAATACTGATGAGCTAATACTGAATGCAAGAAAGACATTAACACCAAAAAGGAAATAAGGTGGTCAGGTAACCAACTGACATAAATTATTCTTTGCAAGTTTGAGGCATGCATGAGAGAGAAACAGGGAGAGGACAGGAGCACGTGCAAGCAAGCATCTGAATGAAGGATAAACCAGGAAGACTGTTAAACCGGTAAGGGTGGTTAAGTATCCGCTGACAAGTGGGCAGGCTGAAATATGAGTGTAGCAAAAGGGCAATATCCTGTATCGTTTCTTGCTGTAGAATCAAGAGTTTGAAGTGGTGCTTTGGCATGCGTTCAAAAGTTCATGTAATTATTTGAAATAATTACAAATAAGATAAATAAATTCCAAATTTATTTTAATTTATTTAATAAATAATAAAATAAATAAATTACTTAAATAAATTACAAAATAAATAAATTACAAATAAAATACATTACAAGTAAAATAAATAGGCCTGAAAAAAAAGGGGTATCATCAAGCATTTAATAATTATGGATAAGTTTTAATGCTAAGGCAGGAGCAAAATGATGGCTTAAGGTTCCTTTCATTTCTTAATCCCTAGAAAAAATTAATGGCAGCAACTGCCAATCACCCACCTAAAATAAACAAAAATGTTAATGCCACTGTATTTTATGAGAGAAAATACTGTTTCTCAGTATTAACGCACATGTGGTGTTTGTGGGGAATGGTAAGACTCGATTCATTGATAAATAAGTTTACCAATGTGCTGATGATAATAATACCAGCACGTACTTTTTCAAAAATTCTTTAAAATGCCTAAGAAAGCTCTCCTTAGAAGAAATGTTAATTTTTTTAAAAACTGAAGAAAATGGTCTAATCATTCACTGGCATACAAGTAAAGCAATGATGATAAGTCACTTACATGTCCATCAATTAACAATTCTGATTTTATATAAAATTTTATGTAAAGGTTAAGCCTAGAAATAAACTAGATATTTCAGAAAAATAAACTGATTCACAAATAGCTCTTAAAAGTGTAAAGATTTTATGGGCATAGTATAAAACAAGTATTTGGAGACTACAACTTTTAAAATGTCTTAATACAGGAAGAGTCCCTCCATCCTCCAAGGACATTAGATTAGAAAGAGGATGACAGCACACTTTACAGCTCCTTAAAAACTGGTACTGATGAACACACAATGTTAAGCGGTAAAATTTTGAGATTAAACAAGATAAACTTAGAATACCTTAAGCTTTCTATGATGAATGCCTTTGTCATCTTTCTGCAATACTAATTTTCTCAATTCTTTGTTCTCCTTTTCTAATCGTTCCAAATTCTCTGATACTTTAACTGCAACAAAATAATAAGTGTAACTATATAAGAAAAAGATGGGTTATCAAATAGTATTAAGTCTAAATTAAAATCTTC